>NC_042615.1:371982046-372055392 GCF_901001135.1 Rhinatrema bivittatum
CTCCTGCCGGCGCCATTTTCCGTACGAAAAACGATTCGCGGCGGGAAATCGCTCCCTGACCCCCGCTGGACCTCCAGGAACTTTTGGCCAGCTTGTGGGGGGCCTCCTGACCCCCACGAGACTTGCCAAAAGTCCAGCGGGGGTCCGGAAGGACCTCCTGCCGTCCAATCTTTTTCGTCTATGGCCGCCGCCATTTCGGCACCATTTTGGAAAATGGCGCCGGCTGAAGAAGACAAGATTCACCTATAGGTACATGAAGACATATGCTGCTATACTGTGAGTAGGTACATGGATAGGATAACAGGGGGATTTTCCAAGGTGTTGTTCTGCTTACCTTGCTGCCCTCCACGGCGCATGGTGTCCAGCTGGCCAACGCCACCCACAGCTGCCTCCGAGATGGTTCCCAGTATCAGCTGCTCCGAGGCTGAGAAAGTGATGTGGCTCCTTTCTCCCTCAGCAAGTCGCCTGGCCTGCTTCCGCTTCACCAGTCTCCTCATGTCCCTCCACTTATGCATCAGTTCCGCAATACTGCGGTTGTGGTGGAACACCGAATTCACTGCATGCCTGATCCGCCTCCAGATCTGCTCCTTCCTGTATGCACCCACCGTACGAGACTGTGGGCCATACAGCAGATCCCGGTGCCGCATAACATGCTCCACCAGCATGTCAACCTCCGCTGGCAAGAAGTTGGGCTTCCTGAGGAGGACAGGATGTGCTTGAGCCATGGTGAAGATGGCCAGTGGGTAGCCCGCCCATCCTTTTAAAGTGATCTCAAATTGTGCGCGGCCCTCCCCAGTGGGGCGTAACCTATGCGCACAGCTGATCCCATCAGCGCGAATACCAAGTACGCGCGCCAATAAATAAAATTCATGCGGAACATGTACGTGCTGGGTGACTTGTGCGCGCCGCCTATCTATTTTAATTAAGATGTGCGCGCCGCAGATCTCCCTCAATCGAGTTGGGCGTAATTGCCTATCAAAGAGCTGGGCGTGCAGCCATTAACCAATATATGCCACATGTGCGTGCTGTTGCAGCTCCCAACCGGTAATTACGGTAATGAACTAGCCCTTTCTGTGACAGCTACAAAGCCAGTACATTGCACCTCCGAGAGGCTGGTGAGAAACCGAGTACACAAGTTAGACTGCGAAGGTCCCCCTTCATGTCAAACCCTGGTGACCAGTTATCAGACAGTATAGTGAAGTAGCCCCGATTAAAACCTGAGTATCCCCTTCCCATGCTGCAATAAAGCGACCTTACCTAAAATTTCTCCCTCTGGATTCAGCATCCGCAGGAATCGATTAGTGTGCAGAGACGTGGGAGCTCAGCAGCATACTGGGAATGGCTACTCAATCGGGGCCAGCTGCTAATCAGCACCTCCCACACTCAGAGGGAGGTGCTGATTAGCAGCTGGCCCCGAATGAGTTGGCCTTCCCAGTATGCTGCTGAGCTCCCAAGTCTCTGCACATACTACTCGATTCCTGCAAATGCCGAATCCAGAGGGAGAAATTGTAGGTAAGGTCGCTTTACTGCAGCGTGGGAAGGGGATCCTCAGGTTTTAATCGGGGCTACTTCACTATACTGTCTGATAACTGGTCACCAGGGTTTGACATGAAGGGGGACAATCGCTGTCTAACTTGTGTAGTCGGCTTCTCACCAGCTTCTCGGAGGTGCAATGCACTGGCTTTATAGGTGTTCAGGATGCATGTCAGTGCATTGTGCGCCCACTATAGCAGGGCTCCAAACAGCTTACAGAACCGTCACATAGACTAGCGGCCAAGTGCGCGCCACCTCGCCTTCAGTAAAGTGTGTGGGCGAGGCGGCCATACACAGTACAGTCTATGGCCCGTGCGCACATGTCCGCTAGAGTCTATGGGCCCTGCGCACATGTCCGCTCGAGGCTATGGCCCGTGCGCACATGTCCGCTAGAGTCTATGGGCCCTGCGCACATGTCCGCTCGAGGCTATGGCCCGTGCGCACATGTCCGCTAGAGTCTATGGGCCCTGCGCACATGTCCACTCGAGGCTATGGGCATTAGAGATGTGCTTCGTTTTTTTCTGCCGGGTCGTTTTTTGACTCGGATACCTCGTGGTAAATTTCGGGTTTTCTTGTTTCGTTTTTTTGAAAAACGAAACGAGTAAACCCGAAACCGGGCCAAAAAACGAAACGGCAAAGGAAGCTTAAAGAAAACCCACCCCAAGCATTTAAAATCAGTTTTCTACATAAATACTAAGGGGCGGATTTTCAGAGCCCTGCTCGCGTAAATCCGCCCAAAACAAAGGAGATGTATGAATACACTGTACTGGGTGAGGGGAGGGAGAGAAGGTGGGAGAGGGGGAAAGGTGGGAGAGGGGGAAAGGAGGGAGGGAGGTGGGAGAGGAAGGGATAGTGGGAGAGGGAGGGAGGGAGGGAAGGTGGTTCAGATGTGGAATAATCCAGTAGCTTGGAGGGGTCACTTATCGCCAGGCCCAGCCCGCTGCGCCCGCAGCCGCTCCAGCCACCTGCGGCGATGGAGGCGAAGCCACCGGGCTTTCTTCTTCAGGTCCTCTATCTATTAGAAAGAAAGGAGGGAGAACCATTAGTGTACTCTGATAGTCAGAATAGTAACAGGATGTAGGTGTGACAACATTAATGACTGACGACCATGATATTCTTCAGTAATCACAAACATTGTTATCAACATTGCCAATTGAGGCAAAACACAACACAATCCAAACCAGTGTTAAGCACCAGCAGGAAATAACAAACTTTCTACAGTGCAGATAAATATAAAACTACAATAATCTGGGTCCTCAGGTGAGGCCTAACCTGACATTGACACTCCCACATTCACCACATCAGCTTTTTTACAGTCTACTTACTCCACGGGGGTGTGATGCTTGAGCATTATATAGCCTTTGCACCCTCCTCCAGGCCCTCCGGAGGTGCTGGAAATCAATCCGCTGTCCCTGTACAGGGAACAGCCATCTCTCTCTTCTCACCACCAGGGACGCCAGCAGCTCGACGTCCCTGGTGGTGAAGTTGGGCTGACTCCCCCGGCCAGCCATTTTGTGCAGTGTGGGGAACAGGTGGTCACACCCTCGCGTTCGCATGCACATGCGCATGCGCGCAAGAGCCCCACACGCACAAATATCGGCCCGCACACAAGTATACATTCGCGCGCAGGTGATCGAGGTACGCGCACAATTCTTCCTCCATATATACACGTATTTTGAGTGGCGCGCGCAAATGTGCGCCCGCTACGCAAAATTAATAACTTCTGCTGTATGCGCATAAATGCGCGCAGCTCTACCGCCGCGCGCGCTCCTTTGATAATCTACCCCAGTGTGTAGGTTAATCCCATATTTTCATTTCCATCCTGCACCGTGTAAGGATCTACAATGTTTATTCCATGCCCTTTTAAATTCTATTGTCGTTTTTGTCTTTGTCACCTCTTCTGGGAGGGCATTCAATGCATCATCACCCTATCTGTGAAGAAAGTTGACCACCTTGGAATTTCATATTTTGACCCCTAGTTCTACAGTTATCGTTCCAATGGAAAAGATTTGATGTCAATGTATCATTAAAGCTTTTCAAATCTCTCCTGCACCTGTTATCCTCCAAGGTATACTGTACATAATTAGATCCTTCATCCTCTCCTCATAGGTCTTCCAATACAAACCCCGAACCATTTTGGTTGGCCTTCTCTGGACTGCTTGGAGATATGATTTCCAGAAGTGAATACAGTACTCCAGGTGTGGCCTCACCAAAGACCTGTACCAGGGCATTATCACCTCTTTTTTCCTGCTGGTTATTCCTCTCTCTGTGTAGACCAGCATCCCCTATCACATACAGTTGAATTGGATTACTGCACCCCAAGGGGTAGATTTTTAAAAACTGAGCGATTGCGTACTTTTGTTTGCGCAGCAGGCGCAAACAAAAGTTTCCGTTCCCTCTGAGGCCACTCCGAAATTGGAGCGGCCTCGGAGGGAGCTCTCTTTCGCCCTCCCCTCACCTTCCCCTCCCTTCCTCTAACTAACCCACCCCCCCGGCCCTATCTAAACCCCCCCCTTACCTTTGTCCGTAGATTTACGCCTGCGAGAAGCAGACGTAAATCTACGAGCGCCAGCGGACTGCTGGTGCGCCGTGCTCCGACCCGGGGGCTGGTCCGAAGGCCTGGACCACGCCCCCGGGCCGGCGCCACGCCCCCGGTCCCGCCCCCGAAACGCCGCACCCCGCCCCCGAAACGCCGCGTCATCGGGTCCCGCCTCCCCGACACGCCCCCGACACGCCCCCTTCCGAAAACCCCAGGACCTACATGCGTCCCGGGGTTCTGCGCACGCCGGCGGCCTATGGAAAATAGGCCCGCCGGCGCGCAAGGCCCTGCTCGCGTAAATCCGGGCGGATTTACGCGAGCAGGGCTTTGAAAATCCGCCCGCAAGTGCATGACTCTGCATTTCTGGGCATTAAAACATAACTACCAAATCTTTGATCACTCTTCAAGCTTTCTTAAATCATTTCTCATTCTCTCTACTCCTTCAAGAGTATCCCCTCTGTTTTTCTCTTAGATTCATCTGAGCTGTCTAAGCTGTTACTGCATGCTTTCTATCATGATTCTTTTGCATCACTGTTTTAATCATGTTCTTTCAAGATTCTTACTGTGAACAATGCTTGCTAGATCAACTTTTGTTTTACCCAGAATCTAGTTTTAAAGCCACTCTATCTGCCTTTTAATTATTCGTACCAGAAGCTGGGTTCTATTCTGGTTTATGTGGAGCCTATCTTGTTGGGATAAAATCACTCTTCCCCAAAAGTTTCAAGGGAAAGTAACTCAAATACTCAAGCCATTGGTGACATTCTATACTTAGCCATTCTTGTACCTATTTTTGCTATGGGCAGAGTTCTCTTGGCACATATTGCTAAATTTAGAAACTGCATACAATTAGAAATATAAATGTATACATTGAGGTTTCAGCACCATTCAAGAGTTTTAGAACACTATTAAATAATGTATTAGTTGAACAATATTCTTTATTCTCTTTTCATAGAAAGTTCATTCACAAATTAGAATATATGGAGACAATGGCTGGAATGGTTAGAACAACAATTTTTATTTCACTATGCCCATTGGCCAAGGATAGATGGGTAACAGACTGAAAAGAAAGAGGGTGCATTATTTTTTCTGGAGTTAGACTTCACTCTCTAGAAGAAACATGAACCCCAGAGGTGCCTAAAGATGAAATAGTAGACCTTAAAGGCAGAACAAGTGAAGCTTTCAATACTGCAATCTAGTATGTCTATCCTGTCAAGGTTGCATCTATCCTATAATACTATTTCTAAATGGCAAGTCAAACTTATCGCTCTATTAATTTCTCGTAGCAGCTCAATAAAAATTCAAAGAAAATAAAGCATTGTAATATTTACAAAAACATTACTGCTCAGTATAGCTGTTTCAACATTAATTATAGCAGTCTTGTGGTATGGTTTCTCCTCTGTTCAAATCATTATGTTGTATGATATATCATTATCTAGTGCTGGTTTTGCAGCTTTATTGAACTGTATAAACATTTTTCATTCA
This sequence comes from Rhinatrema bivittatum, assembly GCF_901001135.1. NCBI lineage: Eukaryota > Metazoa > Chordata > Amphibia > Gymnophiona > Rhinatrematidae > Rhinatrema > Rhinatrema bivittatum. The sequence continues at coordinate 371,987,601 of NC_042615.1, forward strand.
GAGTTTTCTTTGACTTTTTGACAACTCTATAGTGTGTTGAGGTATTTGAAAATTGTAATAAAAATGTTTTCCACTGTGAAAACTATGCATGGAAATATCTGGTTTTGTTTTGCTTGCAGTTTTGTGAACAAAGCATAAATTCACAAATATTCATCTACAGTGAGCTTCTTAAGTACTTCATTGAACAGTATGAATTCTGAGATAGTGTCCAAAGTTTAATGTTATGCTCTAATCTGTTACAGCTGATTTATGCTAAATTAAAGGGGGCATGGATTGAATTAATATAAGAATATAAGATTTGCCCTACTGGGTCAGACCAAAAGTAAATCAAGGCCAGTACATTGTTTCTAACAGTGGCCAATCCAGGTCACAAGTAACTGGCAGGATCCCAAAAGGTCAATATATTCCATGCTGCTCATCCTAGGGATCAGTAGTGGATTTCATCAAGTCCACATTAATGATGGTTGATGGACTTTTTCCCCAGGAAGTTGACCAACATTTTTTTAAACCCAGATATACTAATAGCTTTTGGCATATCCACCAGCAATGAATTCCAGAGTTAAATGCATTACCTAGTAACATCATTTCATTTCCTCTAGTCTTTGCACTTTTTAAAATAGTAAACAACCAGTTTGTATTGAACCATTCTACTCTACTCATTATTTTATAGACCTCTATCATATTTCCCCTCAGTCATCTCTTCTCCAAGCTGAGGAACCCTAAACCATTTAGCCTTTCCTCATAGGGGAATTGTTCCATTCCCTTTACCATTTTGTCACCCTTCTTTGTACCTTTTCTAATTCCAATATATAATTTTTTGAGATCAGTGACCAGAATAGCACACAATATTCAAGGTGAGGTCACACCATAGAGCAATACAGAAACAATAGGATATTCCCTGCATTATTCTCCATTCCTTTCCTAATAATTCCTAGCATTCTATTTGCTTACTTGGTGTCTGTTGCATATTGAGCAGAGGATTTCAACATATTAATCATGATGATGCCTAGGTCATTTTCTAGGGTGGTGACTCCCAATGTGGAATCTTCTATTATCTAACTATAATTTGGGTTGCTGTTTCCTACATGCATCATTTTACACATGTCCACATTAAATGTCAGCTGTCATTTGGATGCCAATCTCCCAGGTTCGCAAGGTCCTCTTGCAACTTCTCACAATCCTCTTGTGATGGAAGAACGTTGAATAATTTTGTATCAGTAGCAAATTTGATCACCTTGTTCATTGTTCTCATCTGTAGTTCATTTACAAATTTATTGTGGGTCTGTTACACCTGTCGGTCGCAGACAGCTGCGACCTCTCATGCTCATCTCTTTTTTCCCTGCACCATCAGTTCTAGGATGAATGGTGGCCTCCACCAGCCAATGCCGACCTCCCCAGCATCCCGGGACAGCATGGGTGCTGCCGACCGCCATCTTGACTCCGGAATCACCTAAGGCATGCATGTGCGCAAGGGCCTCCTTTGTACACGTCATGGCGGGAACCTCGGGGACGTCCCCTCCTGATGACGTCAACTCGCTGCTGTACTTAAGCTGATCGACCCTCTGCTACTATGAGTTAGCAAGGAGTTCCCTCATTGCTGAATCCGCTCCATTCTTGGACTTCAGTTCCTGTTCCTTCTCCTTGCATGTTGCCGCTCTTGGTACCCGCTCCTTGGGTGCCTTTCCACATTCCTGGCTATCCGCTCCTCAGAGGGCCTTCCTGCCTTGGACTACTGACCCGCTTCTCAGGTTACTCTTCTGAACCACTTCTTGTGAGTACCTCTCTACTGACTTCATCGATACCAGCCTACTGAAGCCTTCTGCGGTGTACCCTGAACCTTGGGCCACTACTGTTCCTCTTCAGTACTGGTGTTCCCAGTATACCCTGCGTTGCAGGCTATTGCCGTACCAGCTACAAGATCCACTTCCGAGTTCCTGTACCTCAGACTACTTCATCTTAAGTACAGTCATCCTCGGCGTACCCTGCTCTTCGGCCACTACCGGAGCTGCATCTCTGTGGTAACCTCTACTCGTCTGAAGGGACTTCCTGGCATATTCCGCGCTGCAGGCCTTTCCCGGAACTTCACTCCATCAGTATCATGCTGGGCATACCCCACTGTTCAGAATTGTATTTAATTGCCTTCCCCGCTCTGCGGGTTCTGCTTTCCTCCCTGCATAATAAAGTCTCTATCTTTCAAGGTGTCCTACGCTGCTGAGACCACACCTATCGATGGTGAGGTCCATAGGGCTCCTCCCTGTGGGCGGAGACATCTCTCATCTTGGCCCAGGGTTCACATCCTTACAAAAACATAACAAGGTCATGTTCCATATATACATACATCTTAGCCTTACAATCGTTCATTCATCCTCATTTGAAGTACCCTTATGTATTACCGGGTCATTTTTCCTATATCACTGAACGTGTTATTTACGCAATTTTATGCCCATGTAATTTGGTTTATATCGGGCAAACTAAGGCAGATTAAGTTGAGGAGCATTGAACACAAGAGTTGAATTAGGTTAAAGAAGGAAAACACTTCATTGGTTAATCATTGGATTTACATGTCTCATACTAATGGTGATTCAAAATTCTTTGTCATTCGCCAAGTTAAACCAAGTAATGGGGGTGACATATCTCTGACTTTGTTAAGATTAGAACAATGGTTTATCATTATAGATCCCTGGGCTCTCCACTGAGAAATTTGACAATTTATCCCTATTCTCTGTTTTCTTTTAACCAGTTCTCAAGCCAGAATAAAATATAGCCTCTTATCCCATTACTTTTTCATTTCCTCAAGAGTCTCTCATTGGGTACTTTGTCAAACACTTTCTGAAAATCCATATGCACTATATCAACTGGCTCAACTTTATCCACATGTTTATTCATCTAAACATTTTTTGTGTTGTGTATTAATACTAGGGATGTGAATCGGGCTTCGGACGATTGAAAATATTTTACGATATTTTCAAAATCATCAGAAATCGGGGGCTCCCCCAAAATGATAGGAAAACCCCACTATATTGTTCGTGGGGGTTCTCTTATCATTTTGGGGGAGGGTGGGAAAAACGGCACACAAAAATAACCCCTAAACCCACCCCGACCCTTTAAAACTAATCCCTTAGCTTCCCCCACCCTCCTGACCCCCCTAAAAACTTTTTACAGGTACCTGGTGGTCCAGTGGGGGTCCCAGGAGCGATCTCCTGCTCCCAGGCTGTTGGCTGCCACTAATCAAAATGGTGCTGATGGCCCTTACCATGTGACAGAGTTTCTGTGCCATTGGCTGGCCCCTGTCACATGGTAGGAGCACTGGATGGCCCGTGCCATTTTTAAAGATGGCATGTTTTCACATGTGATAGCACAATATTGTATGGTGTGATGCAAATCTGAAAAGGAGGAGGAGTGGGCTTACTGTTTTGTGAAGCCCTATTGCATGGCTTTAACTACAACTTTTTCAGGAGTGTTAAGCTGTGTTGACCTTTGTGAATGCTAGTTTGAAGCTCCCAGAGCATTCATTTTGAGAGAGCGTGAGAGAGTGAGAGAGAGAAGCCATAATGCTGTGACCCTAGATAGTTATTTATATCTCTATGGGAGGCCCACCTAGTAACTCGAAGTGAGGTTTAGGTATTAGTGTAGGGGTTAGGGGCCACTTTGACATTCAAAGAGAGATGTTCGAACAGAACATTGCTCTCTTGTGAAGATTTGATGACCTTCAAAGTGAGGAAAGTTACACAAAGATGAGATTTGTGCAATCTTTTCTCAACCTAGCTTGATGTTACCCAGATAGAGAGTCCATCAAGCTAGGTTGAAGGAACATTGCACAAATCTCATCTTTGTGTGACTTTCCTCACTCCGAAGGTCATCAAATATTCACAAGAGTTCACTGTTCTGTTTGTACGTCTCACATTGAATGTCAAAGTTGCCCCTAACCCCTACATTAATACCTAAGCCTCACCTCGAGTTACTAGATGGGCCTTCCATGGAGATATAAATACCTATCTAGGGTCAGGGCATTATGGCTAGCCTCTCTCTCTCTCTCCCTCTCTCTCTCTCTTTCTCAAACATGGTCCCCCCTAGTGGTTGCATGTAGGAAATACCACATAGGTATTATTGCAACAAACTCCCTACTACCATAAAACACACCCCTTTTCCCATTGCTTCAATATTTACTGCATTTTGATAAATCCACTAATCTAGGCCTAAGAACTGTATTACACAAATACTCTTCAGACACCAGATTTTGCATATATTCTTTTACCTGTGTGAACATTTATTTATTTGTTTGCAATACAGATGCAATATTTTTTCAGGGGAGGGGCACATGGTGGGTATGCGCTCTCCTTATCCTGTGATATTGGGGTCCCTCTCTCAGAAAATTATGGTAGCTTAGTGAATCCAGGCCTTAATTTGTAAATTATTATTTCCTATGCTGGAATATTTGCTATATGATTAGAAACATTTTGCAAAACCATGCTGTCTAGAATCCTTCATCACAATGGATTCAAGCTACTTTATTATCTTTTCCTTTAGTACAGTCTCCAATATTCACCTCTCAGCAATGTGAGCTGACTGAAGAGGAATAAAATCTACCCTTCTATAGTCCCACAGAATAACTCTCCAAGGATCGATTAAATAGAGCTGTCAACAGACAGACCAGAACCATCCTAAGCTATCTTAAAACCAAGTAAGCAAGCAAAGAAGAGTAGACTGCATACATAGACAGTGATGTGAATGCACACACATACACACACACTCTAACTTAACATGCACATGTATACACACACACACAAAAGAATAGTGATAAATTTCAGATATATCTGTATCTATCTCAGTCCTTGTGCATGTTTCTATGTGTAAGAATTTGTATCTCTGTGTGTCTTTGGGGCTTTTGTGTGGTGGTGTGTTTGGGAGTGGGGGGATGGATGTGTATGTGGATTGTGTGTGTGGGGTTATGCGTGTGTATATGTTGCTGTGTATATGAAGGGGTGTGGAGTGTTTATAGGTTTTTTTTTAAATATCTGTGCATGTGAAGGGGTGGGCATATGCTGTATAGATGCATAGCAGAGCTATAGAAGAATAGACATGTATGTGTGTGTGTATGTGTGTGTATGGGTAGGCATTTGTATGTATGTTTAGAGGCATGTGGGGGACCAGGCAGTAGTTTATGTTGGGTGTGTGAGTGTGTGTGGCTGTTTAAGTTTGTGTGTATGTGTGTGTATGTATGTGTGTGTGTGAGGGGTGTTGCTTGGGAAATGTAAGGAGAGGAGACTTGAATTGAGCCATCTGTTTTCAGTTGCTTCCATTTTGTTTTCCCCTATCCGTCAATAATCTGTATCCTTAGAAACATAGAAACATAGAAATGATGGCAGAAGAAGACGGAATGGCCCATCCAGTCTGCCCAGCAAGGTTCGCACTTTTTTTTTTTTCTCATACTTATCTGTTACTCTTGGCTCTTATGAACCTTTTGGTTCTATTTCCCTTCCACCTCCACCATTAATGTAGAGAGCAGTGTTGGAACTGCATCTAAGTGAAATATCTAGCTTAATTAGTCAGGGGTAGTAACCGCCGCAATAAGCAAGCTACACCCATGCTTGTTTACCCAGCCTATGTTATTCAGTCCTTGTTGGTTGTCTGTATATAGATCTACTTTTCTTCATTCCCCTGCCATTGAAGCAGAGAGCTATGCTGGATATGCGTGAAGTATCGGTCTTTCTCCCCTGTAGTTGAAGCAGAGAGAGTATAAGGCTTATTTGGTTTGGGGTAGTAACCGCAGTAACAAGCAAGCTACTCCCCGCTTTTTTGTGAATGCAAATCCTTTTTTCCACATTTCCTCTTGCCGTTGAAGCTTAGAGCAATGTTGTTGTTGCATTAACCGTGTGTGTGATTATTGAATAAGGGTATTATCTTCAGGTAGTAGTCATCATTCCCGTTAGCCACCCACTCTTCATTCACGTCCTCTCACCACCTCCATATTAAATCAAAGGGAATGTTTTATTTATTTATTTATTTATTTATTTACCTACTTTTAATATACCGACATTCAGGACAACAGTCTTATCACACCCGTTTACATTAAAACTGAAACCTAGGAAGGGTTCCTTGTCTGAAATTACAGAGCCAATGTTTCTGGTTTTCAAACTCATCCTATTTTATTCTGGGAAGCCAAATCTGGTGATTTTCTGATCCATTTTTGGAGAGTTATATTGTCTCCAGATAGATATGGACCTACTTTACATAATTCTTTCCAATATTTCTTATGTTAGAAACCATAAAAATGTAAACTTGTGGAAATTGTAATTTAACATTTTATTTGCATTACATGTTTTACTGATCCTTATTCTATTATTCATGGCATGCAGGATGAATAGTATATCAAAGAAATTCATGAAATATATATATAATTTTTCCCTGTAACAAACACTATATATAGTATAGGATAAAGGTAGTCTTATGTAAAAACTGTAAATCTAGGGCTTGATATTCAAACATAGCTGGATAAGTAAGTTAGCTAGATAAGATATATTTGGCAAACTTACAAGGGACATTCAGCAGTTCTGCTATGTTGCTTAATATCCCCATAAAAGTCACTAATTATCTGGATACATTTAGACATGCTATTGAACAGGCTGAATATTGTCATTTATCCAGCTAAGTGAACCAAATATGTAGCTCCTCCCTGATCCGCCCACATCCTGCCCACTACTTCTGTTAACTACTTATCTGAATAACAGGCCGATTCAGTAAGGAGCGGTAGGAAGAGGTGCATTACGGCCGGGCGCACCCGCGTTTGCCGCACGCACAGTTCGGATCACCTACCGCTCGATACTGTATTTAAATAGCTTGCAAATGCAAGCCGTGTCCAAGAAGCGTCCGTGAAACGTTAGGCCCGCGCAATCCATTTTACTGTATAGAGCTCTATATAGCGCCTATACAGTATCCTGGGTGCATTGGTACCTGTCATTTCAAACGTCATTTCAAATGACGTTTGAAATGACAGGTACCAGGGGGGATTGCGAGTCCTCTCCCCCCCCCTCCCGAAGCAAGGCAGCACGAAAATTAAATCAAAAGTGAATAAAGTGTAATAAGAGTAATAAAAGTAAACTTACTGCATGTGAATTTTCTTTGAACAGTCCTCTCTCTCTCTCCTCCTCCCGGGAGGGCGAAGGCGTATGGGCGAAAACGGCGGGCAAAAGCGTACAGGCGAAAGTGAATGAATGCACGCCCATATGTAGTGGGAGCCGGCGAGCGTGCATTCATTCACTCACCTTCACCGGCGGGCGTGCATTCATTCAGCGGAGGGAGCCGGCGGCGAAAGCAGCTTCGAGCAGCCCCCGCCGGTGGTGAATGAATGCGCGCCTGTGCATGCAATTTGGGAGCTCAAGGCATGACGTCACAACATTTGATGTCACGGCATGTGACGTCGGCGTTCGCTAATGTACTGCCTTGAGCGCCTAAATTGCACACACAGGCGTGCATTCATTCACCTTCGCCGGCGGGGGCAGGAGAGCCAAAGCAGCTTTCAGCAGCCCCCGCCGGCGAACGTGAATGAATGCACGCCTGTGCATGCAATTTGGGTGCTCAAGGCAGTGCATTAGCGAACGCTGACGTCACACGCCGTGACGCCAAATGTCGTGAAGTCACACCTTGAGCGTCCAAATTGCATGCACAGGCGCGCATTCATTCACCTTCGCCGGCGGGGGCTGCTGGAAGCCGCTTTCGCCGCCGGCTCCCTCCGCTGGATGGATGCATGCATGCCCGCCTGCGAAGGTGAGTGAATGAATGCACGCCCACCGGCTCCCGCCGCGTACGGGCGTGCATTCATTCACTTTCGCCGTATGCTTTCGCCCGCACACTTTCGCCCACCGCTTTCGCCCGCCGCTTTCGCCCGCCCGCACGCTTTCGCCCGCCGCTTTCGCCCGCCCGCCCGTACGCTTTCGCCTGCCGCTTTCGCCCTCAGCTGCCCCCGGGAGGCAGGAGAGCCGCAGTACGCGCCTCGGGAGGAGGAGAGAGAGAGAGGACTGTTCAAAGAAAATTCACATGCAGTAAGTTTACTTTTATTATTCTTTATTTACTTTTGTTTTAATGACATGTCGATTTTCGCCCTGCGCCCTGCGCCTTGCTTTGGGAGGGGGGGATTTTGACCGGAGCCTGCCTATTGCTGTTACACCACACTAACGCCAGGGTAAGGGTCCCGGGGGGGTTAGGGGGTCGTTTGCCCATGAAATTTCGTCTCTCTGAACCGACGCTCCACACTAACGCAGGGGTAAGGGTAGACGGTAAGTTAGCAGGTTAAACGCGTGGCAAAACTACAGGTTAAAAAGGAGATAATCGGGGCGCACATTGCTGTATGGGAGGGAATAGCTAATCGGAGCGTTTACATCTCATATACATGCTGCGGGTGGAAAGGGTTACCCGTTGATTTAAAGAAGTGGTAAGGATGAGTTTAAAGGGGTAGTGAATCGCGGGTTGGACTTACGCGGCCAAATTGTGAGTTAGAAGTGGGTTAGAAGCAGGGTAACTGCGGCCGCGCTTTACTGTATTGGCCTGTATGTACTTATCTGGCTAAATATTGACTACTGATGACTGCCATATATCCAGCAAAGTAGCTTTGAAAATTGGCATCCTAATGTATATGAAAGGTTCACTTTTAATTTTGGTGGATTCTGGATCTGCTGCCTCAACGTGAAGAGATGGATAACGATTGGTTTCCATCACAGATTAGTATTTATGTAGCATATCTTCAAGTGCCAAAGGACAATGCAAATTAAATGTGCATTGTAAGATGAGACAAAATGAAAATAATGAAATTTTCCAGAGAAATGTAAATTGATTATGGAAATTAAAGAGCCTAATATAGCAATAATGAAATCAGTGAGACGGTTCCTGTTATAGCAGCACACAGAAATAAAAGCCAGTGGCAGCGCAATGCATTTTAATGCAAAGAACAGTACATTGAGGTACTTCAAGGGAAAGGTGATCTTTCTAGCTTTCTCTTTCCTTGGTTTAGGTTTGCAAACAAGAATCAGTAGGAAGGGAAGGAATGCAAATCAGTATTAGCCTAAAGAAATCAACAGGCTTAAACAATCAATAAACTATTAGATAGATTATGGATCTGCCATTGCCTCAGTGAACAGTGTTTACTTGTAGCTCTAAAACAGGCAAATGCCATTCTAAAAAAGATTATTAAATGTAATGTTGCTTTTACTAATACAACATCAAGAAATAAAGTCTGAAAAATCATTAAAAATGACATTGCTGGACTTTTGTGGTTGGCATAAACTGAAACATCAGCTTACACTCATCAATATGGAGAAGAATCTCAATTTTGTGTGCATATTTTACGCAAACTTTAGTTGGTTTACATATTTTATCTTTAAGATATATGTAGAAAAAAAAAAAGAGAAAGGGTCAAAAATGACCTCAAGGTTACAGACTGAGGGGACTGTGAAGATGACAATGTCATCCATAGGAATACAGAAAGGGGGAAGAGGGGAAGTGAGCTTTGTGTGTGTGTGGTGGTGGGGGGGGGGGGGGGGGATAAGGAGTTCTGTTTTGGCCATGTTGAGTTTCAAGTGATAGTGAAACGTCCATCCAGGCAGCAATATCAGACAAGAAGGCTGACACTTGAAACTGGATTCCATATGAAATTTCTGGTGTAGAGAGGTAAATCTGGGAATTATCAGCATAAAGATGGTATTTAAAGCCATGAGAGAAGATCAGAGCAACAAGGACAGAGCCCTGAGGCATACCAGTTGATGATGGGAAAAGTAAGAAAAGAACCAAGACAGGACAGAGTCTCAAAATCCAATTAAGAACTGACATGGTGATCAACAGTGTGAAAAGCAGTAGATATGTCAAGGAGGATGAGTATTGACTAAAAGCTTTTGACAAGGATTGTTTCTCTTGAATGCAGAGGGCAAACAGATTGGATAGAATGGAGAATGGCTTGAGATGAAAGGAAGTTGAAACAGCAGAAGCAAACAGAATGTTCAGGAAGGGTATCACAGCTGTTGTTCTTAGGTGGTTTAAATCTTACCTAATTGTTTTCAAAAATTATTATAGGCAACTTTGCATCTTCTTTGACTGCTTTACACACTGGTATCCCTCAGGGCTCTGCACTCTCAGCCGTACATTTTTTCTTTATGTCAGCTTTTGGGAAATCATGATTTCATGATTTCTGATAAAATTCAGTTTTATTTACCCATTTCCTCTACTGTGGCCGATGTTTCTCATTGCTTGTTTCCATCAATGGATGGAAGTCACAAAACAAGTTAACAAATATTAAAAAGAATAAGATTGTACATTTGTCATGGAAAGATCTATATAATGTGCCATCTTATTTGCTTTTTGATGGCTTTCAGTATCCTATCTTCTAGCTTGAAATTTAGGAATTAGCTCTACTCCTCAGGCTCTTGAAGATCGCAAATTAAAACTATTGCTAAGAATTATTTTTTTAATCTACTGCTATTGTGACATCTAAAACCAATACTTTAATGTGATGATTTCAAATCTGTCCTGCATGATTTAGTAATATCTTATTTAGATTGTTCTAATTATTTTTATCTTGGTTTATATCAATCAACATTTAGAGCCCTGCAAAATGTAGCTTCACAGTTGGTTACAGGTGCCCATATTAAACCAATTCTCTACAGGCTGCGTTGACTTGGAATAATTGCTTGGAGGTTAAAGTTTAAAGTGTTATTGCTTGTATTTAAAGCTCTGAATGGTTTGGCACCAAAATACTTCAACACAGTGCTAAAATTTAATAAACTCCCTAGCGTTCTAAGATCTTCCTTCCAAAAATTATGGGATGTACCATCAATAAGGATGCAAATGCCTGAATCAAGAAAACAGTTATTCTGTGTGGCTGGCTCTCCAATATGAAACTCACTTCTGGATGACATTAAAACTGAATCTTCTATAATGACATTCTATAAGACAAAGTTTATTTATTTTCAAAGGCTTTTAGTAATTTACTGTGAATTTCTAGAAAGTATGTTTTTTTTGCGTTCTGGCAGATCTTAAATTATCCTCAATTAGATGCAGATCAAGTGTATTTTATATATAAAAAAAACAAACCTAAAGCTATAACTTGGTTCTTGTATATGATTTATTTGTTCTGTTAATTCTCTTGTCTTTTATGTATTGTGAATGTTGTCTTTGTGACACACTTAGATGTAAAGATAATGTGGGATATAAGAATTTTAAAATAAAAAAAAAAAACATTAAAAGAGTTTGGATGCTAAAGGGAAGAGGGAGATGGGACAATAGTAAACAGAGCAGGTAGGGCCCAGTGAGGTTTTTTTAAAGCGTGGTATGATCACAGCATTTTTGAAGATAGTGGGAACAATTACAGAGGAAAATGATAGATTAAATATGTGACAGATGGAAGGGATGACTGCAAGATAAATTTTGCTGAGAAGCTGGGTGGGAATGAGATCAGAGCAAAAATTAGTGAGTTTGGAGAAGAAGAGAAGATGGAGCAGTTTCCTCCACTGTGATTTAGAAAAGGAGGTGAGGGTGGCAGGGTCTAGAGGAAGGGGAGAGGAATGAGGTGGGGGAGGGGGAAGTTGAGGTGAACTGGTTGAGAACTCAAGATTAATTTTATGAAGCTTGTTATGCAAATAGTCAGCCATAGACTGCACAAAGAGTGAAGGGAGGTGAGGGAGATGAAGGCAGTTTGAGGAAAGAACTGAGTGTGACAAAAAGGTATTGCAGTTGGAGACAAACGACATAGGCAGATTGACATAGTAATCTTGCTTGACAAGTGAAATAGTAGACTGGAAAGAGGTCAGCATTAATTTGAAATGGGCATAGGATTTTAGCCATAGACACTCTGCAGAGTGAGCACAAGAATGTAGAAAGTGTATTCTGGAGGTGAGCTAAAGCTGGGGTTTTGTCTGTAGTATAGGACAGTTTAAGGGAGGGTAATGAATGTCTAAAGCAGAGAAGAGTAGAGGATTATAAGAAGAAACTGCCTCAGCTGGCACAGACAATGCAATGGATACAAGGAAAGAGGAAAACGTAGTGGAGAGAATACAAGAGTTGATAACCTGATGATTCCTCAAGATGTTGGTGGTGATTAGATGAGGCTATGGGGGAGAGTGGCTTCATGTGAAAGTTATCTGATGATGATCTGAGAGGTGACGAACTGAGGTGGAGAAGTTTGAGAAATTGTAGATAAAAGAAAGGACTAGCTCAAGGAAATGGACAAACTGGTGATGTTGTGATTTTTCCTGTTGTGCAGCCTCCCAAACACCTGAGGTCCTTGGAGAGCTGCTCCTACTCTCTCTCTCAACCATAGTTTTTGTGACTTCCAACCATAGCTTTTGTGACCTCGTGTCTCACCAAGGCCAAGCCTATTTAACGCTGCTTCTGTGTATGCTCAAGGTCTTGTCATTGAGTCTGCTTGGTTCCCTGTTTGGCTCCATGTTTTTGTATGCTCTACGGCCTCCCGCTTTTGCCTTGCTTAGTGGCTTTCCTAGCCCAGTATTGTCTGTGGCTTTCCTAAGCCCTCTTGTTCTAGTTTGCTCTTAGGCTTTTTAAGTCTTCTGATCCAGTATTGATCTGCGACTTTCCTATCTTTCCGTTATCTTTTTGGTCTAGTCTTTCTCTTGTCCTGTTCCAGTATCCGGCCATTGTTCCTAACCCAGCTGCTAGCACACTCTCTTTTCTAAGACCTAATCCACTATTGCACTCAACTCCAAATTTCCTGCTTTCCTCTTCAGAAAAAATCTTTGTGCCTGAAAAAGATTTGGTATTCTGAACTCAGATCTTGCCCTTACTCTCTAAGGAGAACTTTAATTCTGTCTCAGTTTCTGTTCTAATGTCAGATTCTGCCTTGTCCAGTTTCCCGAAACCCCAGGAGGGGTTCAGGTCCTCTCAACCCCAGAAGGGGTTCAGGTCCTCTCAACCCCAGGAGGAGTCCAGTGCCCACAGCCCCAGTAGGGGTCTAGTTTCCTGCAGGCCCAGGAGGGGCAACACCAAGCCCAGGTGCCCCAAGATGGACACCACTATAGCCAAGCCCAGGTGCCCCAGGAGGGGTGCCACCCCAGCCAAGCCCAGCTGTTACAGGAGAGGCACCACTCTAGCCAAGACTAGCTTCCCCAGGAGGGGCACCGAGTCAGCCAACTTCCACTGCTCCATGAGGGGAGCAGCCTAATCATGCACCTCAAAGACACTTGTCCTCCCTCCCAGTGGGACCCGGGGGTGAGAGACACTTAAGAGGAGTGGAACTGTTGTGATTCTGCCAGTTCTGCAGCCTCTCAACTATAAGAGGTCCTCGGGGAGCTGTTCCTACCCCTCTCTCCAACTATAGTTTCTGAGACCTCATGACTCAGCAAGGCCCAGCCTATTTAATTCTGCTTTTGTATATGTTCAAGGCCTTATCATTGAGTTTTCTCAGCTCCTTGCTTGGCCCCACATTTTTGTATGCTCTAAGCCTCCAAAGGCCTTCTGCTTTTGTATTGTTTTGTGGCTTTCCTAAGTCTTCTTGTTTCAGTATTGCTCTGTAGGGATGTGAATCGTTTTTCAACGATTAAAATTATCGTCCGATAATGTTTATATCGTCTTAAATCGTTATAGAACACGATACAATAGAAATTCTAACGATTTATCGTTAAAAATCGTTAAATCGTGTTAGTGCGCACTAACTCGAGTTAGTGCGCACTAACTCCCCGTTAGTGCGCACTAACTCGATTTAGTGCGCACTAACTGAAAATGATACAAATAAACACTTTCCAGGTCACTGAAGGTCAGTTAGGAATGAATATGTGTTCCTATTGGCTGGCTGCCCTCTTATCTATTGATGTTACCACTGAGGTGATGGTTGGGGGGATGGGAAATGGAACTGGAAACTAACGAACACCAACAGAAAATGAAACAAAGTGTTCACACTTCCCAGGTCAGTAAAGGTCACTTAGGAATGAATATGTATGTATGTATTCCTATTGGCTGGCTGTGCTCTTATCTATTGATGTTACCAATATGGTTGGGGGGATGTGAAATGGAAACAGTTGGAAGCTTGACAAAAAAAGTAATGTAATGATCAGCACTCACCTGACTAGAACTTGTTTGTTTATTATTTTTGTTAGCAGGCACCTGAAATGCTAGTGCATGTTGAATTTGCCAATCACTGTGCATTTTAGAAAGGTGGTCCTGGCTGGAACTGTACACAGTTCAAATATATGTAATTGATTGTTGGTAAGTGTATTTTTTAAGTAGCCACACTGGCACCAGTATGTTTACTTTTCCTCCTACTTAACTCACTAGCTCAGCTTTGTAAAAAGGGCTTCTCTGCTTGTGTGTTGTTTTTGTTTGGTGTGAGGAGAGCAGAAACATCAGATCTTTATTCAATCTACTACAGTCATCTCTTACAGTGCCCTATCCCTATTAATACCAGGAGTGTTGTGATCTTCCTGCACACAGTGCCCTAACCCTGATACCAGTCTGAGACAGCTCCCTCCCTGCATTACTAGTGAGAGGCTGGCTTCACAGACAGGGGGGAGCTGCCTGACCCTCATTCCTGACTTCCCCCATGTCCCAGCTAGTGAATGGTGTGTGGGTGAGGGGGGGGGGGAGGATGGTGAAGTCTGAGACAGCTCCCTCCCTGCATTACTAGTGAGAGGCTGGCTTCACAGACAGGGGGGAGCTGCCTGACCCTCACTCCTGACTTCCCCCATGTCCCAGCTAGTGAATGGTGTGTGGGTGAGGGGGGGGGGGGGGGAGGATGGTGAAGTCTGAGACAGCTCCCTCCCTGCATTACTAGTGAGAGGCTGGCTTCACAGACAGGGGGGAGCTGCCTGACCCTCACTCCTGACTTCCCCCATGTCCCAGCTAGTGAATGGTGTGTGGGTGAGGGGGGGGGGGGGGGAGGATGGTGAAGTCTGAGACAGCTCCCTCCCTGCATTACTAGTGAGAGGCTGGCTTCACAGACAGGGGGGAGCTGCCTGACCCTCACTCCTGACTTCCCCCATGTCCCAGCTAGTGAATGGTGTGTGGGTGAGGGGGGGGGGGGGGGGGAGGATGGTGAAGTCTGAGACAGCTCCCTCCCTGCATTACTAGTGAGAGGCTGGCTTCACAGACAGGGGGGAGCTGCCTGACCCTCACTCCTGACTTCCCCCATGTCCCAGCTAGTGAATGGTGTGTGGGTGAGGGGGGGGGGGAGGATGGTGAAGTCTGAGACAGCTCCCTCCCTGCATTACTAGTGAGAGGCTGGCTTCGCAGACAGGGGGGAGCTGCCTGACCCTCACTCCTGACTTCCCCCATGTCCCAGCTAGTGAATGGTGTGTGGGTGAGGGGGGGGGGGGAGGATGGTGAAGTCTGAGACAGCTCCCTCCCTGCATTACTAGTGAGAGGCTGGCTTCGCAGACAGGGGGGAGCTGCCTGACCCTCACTCCTGACTTCCCCCATGTCCCAGCTAGTGAATGGTGTGTGGGTGAGGGGGGGGGGGGAGGATGGTGAAGTCTGAGACAGCTCCCTCCCTGCATTACTAGTGAGAGGCTGGCTTCGCAGACAGGGGGGAGCTGCCTGACCCTCACTCCTGACTTCCCCCATGTCCCAGCTAGTGAATGGTGTGTGGGTGAGGGGGGGGGGGAGGATGGTGAAGTCTGAGACAGCTCCCTCCCTGCATTACTAGTGAGAGGCTGGCTTCACAGACAGGGGGGAGCTGCCTGACCCTCACTCCTGACTTCCCCCATGTCCCAGCTAGTGAATGGTGTGTGGGTGAGGGGGGGGGGGGAGGATGGTGAAGTCTGAGACAGCTCCCTCCCTGCATTACTAGTGAGAGGCTGGCTTCACAGACAGGGGGGAGCTGCCTGACCCTCACTCCTGACTTCCCCCATGTCCCAGCTAGTGAATGGTGTGTGGGTGAGGGGGGGGGGGAGGATGGTGAAGTCTGAGACAGCTCCCTCCCTGCATTACTAGTGAGAGGCTGGCTTCGCAGACAGGGGGGAGCTGCCTGACCCTCACTCCTGACTTCCCCCATGTCCCAGCTAGTGAATGGTGTGTGGGTGAGGGGGGGGGGGGAGGATGGTGAAGTCTGAGACAGCTCCCTCCCTGCATTACTAGTGAGAGGCTGGCTTCGCAGACAGGGGGGAGCTGCCTGACCCTCACTCCTGACTTCCCCCATGTCCCAGCTAGTGAATGGTGTGTGGGTGAGGGGGGGGGGAGGATGGTGAAGTCTGAGACAGCTCCCTCCCTGCATTACTAGTGAGAGGCTGGCTTCACAGACAGGGGGGAGCTGCCTGACCCTCACTCCTGACTTCCCCCATGTCCCAGCTAGTGAATGGTGTGTGGGTGAGGGGGGGGGGGAGGATGGTGAAGTCTGAGACAGCTCCCTCCCTGCATTACTAGTGAGAGGCTGGCTTCACAGACAGGGGGGAGCTGCCTGACCCTCACTCCTGACTTCCCCCATGTCCCAGCTAGTGAAAGGTGTGTGGGTGAGGGGGGGGGGGAGGATGGTGAAGTCTGAGACAGCTCCCTCCCTGCATTACTAGTGAGAGGCTGGCTTCACAGACAGGGGGGAGCTGCCTGACCCTCACTCCTGACTTCCCCCATGTCCCAGCTAGTGAATGGTGTGTGTGGGTGAGGGGGGGGGGGGGGGAGGATGGTGAAGTCTGAGACAGCTCCCTCCCTGCATTACTAGTGAGAGGCTGGCTTCGCAGACAGGGGGGAGCTGCCTGACCCTCACTCCTGACTTCCCCCATGTCCCAGCTAGTGAATGGTGTGTGGGTGAGGGAGGGGGGGGGGGTGGATGGTGAAGTCTGAGACAGCTCCCTCCCTGCATTACTAGTGAGAGGCTGGCTTCACAGACAGGGGGGAGCTGCCTGACCCTCACTCCTGACTTCCCCCATGTCCCAGCTAGTGAATGGTGTGTGGGTGAGGGGGGGGGGAGGATGGTGAAGTCTGAGACAGCTCCCTCCCTGCATTACTAGTGAGAGGCTGGCTTCGCAGACAGGGGGGAGCTGCCTGACCCTCACTCCTGACTTCCCCCATGTCCCAGCTAGTGAATGGTGTGTGGGTGAGGGGGGGGGGGGGAGGATGGTGAAGTCTGAGACAGCTCCCTCCCTGCATTACTAGTGAGAGGCTGGCTTCGCAGACAGGGGGGAGCTGCCTGACCCTCACTCCTGACTTCCCCCATGTCCCAGCTAGTGAATGGTGTGTGGGTGAGGGGGGGGGGAGGATGGTGAAGTCTGAGACAGCTCCCTCCCTGCATTACTAGTGAGAGGCTGGCTTCACAGACAGGGGGGAGCTGCCTGACCCTCACTCCTGACTTCCCCCATGTCCCAGCTAGTGAATGGTGTGTGGGTGAGGGGGGGGGGGGGAGGATGGTGAAGTCTGAGACAGCTCCCTCCCTGCATTACTAGTGAGAGGCTGGCTTCACAGACAGGGGGGAGCTGCCTGACCCTCACTCCTGACTTCCCCCATGTCCCAGCTAGTGAATGGTGTGTGGGTGAGGGGGGGGGGGAGGATGGTGAAGTCTGAGACAGCTCCCTCCCTGCATTACTAGTGAGAGGCTGGCTTCGCAGACAGGGGGGAGCTGCCTGACCCTCACTCCTGACTTCCCCCATGTCCCAGCTAGTGAATGGTGTGTGGGTGAGGGGGGGGGGAGGATGGTGAAGTCTGAGACAGCTCCCTCCCTGCATTACTAGTGAGAGGCTGGCTTCACAGACAGGGGGGAGCTGCCTGACCCTCACTCCTGACTTCCCCCATGTCCCAGCTAGTGAATGGTGTGTGGGTGAGGGGGGGGGGGGGAGGATGGTGAAGTCTGAGACAGCTCCCTCCCTGCATTACTAGTGAGAGGCTGGCTTCGCAGACAGGGGGGAGCTGGCCTGACCCTCACTCCTGACTTCCCCCATGTCCCAGCTAGTGAATGGTGTGTGGGTGAGGGGGGGGGGGGGGGATGGTGAAGTCTGAGACAGCTCCCTCCCTGCATTACTAGTGAGAGGCTGGCTTCGCAGACAGGGGGGAGCTGCCTGACCCTCACTCCTGACTTCCCCCATGTCCCAGTTAGTGAATGGTGTGTGGGTGAGGGGGGGGGGGGGGGGGATGGTGAAGTCTGAGACAGCTCCCTCCCTGCATTACTAGTGAGAGGCTGGCTTCACAGACAGGGGGGAGCTGCCTGACCCTCACTCCTGACTTCCCCCATGTCCCAGCTAGTGAATGGTGTGTGGGTGAGGGGGGGGGGGAGGATGGTGAAGTCTGAGACAGCTCCTTCCCTGCATTACTAATGAGAGGCTGGCTTCACAGACAGGGGGGAGCTGCCTGACCCTCACTCCTGACTTCCCCCATGTCCCAGCTAGTGAATGGTGTGTGGGTGAGGGGGGGGGAGGATGGTGAAGTCTGAGACAGCTCCCTCCCTGCATTACTAGTGAGAGGCTGGCTTCACAGACAGGGGGGAGCTGCCTGACCCTCACTCCTGACTTCCCCCATGTCCCAGCTAGTGAATGGTGTGTGGGTGAGGGGGTGGGGGGGAGGATGGTGAAGTCTGAGACAGCTCCCTCCCTGCATTACTAGTGAGAGGCTGGCTTCGCAGACAGGGGGGAGCTGCCTGACCCTCACTCCTGACTTCCCCCATGTCCCAGCTAGTGAATGGTGTGTGGGTGAGGGGGGGGGGTGGATGGTGAAGTCTGAGACAGCTCCCTCCCTGCATTACTAGTGAGAGGCTGGCTTCACAGACAGGGGGGAGCTGCCTGACCCTCACTCCTGACTTCCCCCATGTCCCAGCTAGTGAATGGTGTGTGGGTAAGGGGGGGGGGGAGGATGGTGAAGTCTGAGACAGCTCCCTCCCTGCATTACTAGTGAGAGGCTGGCTTCACAGACAGGGGGGAGCTGCCTGACCCTCACTCCTCCGGGGTATTGTGATCTTCCTGCACACAGTGCCCTATCCCTGATACCAGGGGTGTTGTGATCTTCCTGCATGCAGTGCCCTATCCCTATTAATACCAGGAGTGTTGTGATCTTCCTGCATGCAGTGCCCTATCCCTGATACCGGGATGTGTGCAAGAAGATCACAACACCCCCGGTATCAGGAATAGAGCACTGTGTGCAGGAAGATCACAACACCCCCAGTATCAGGAATAGGGCACTGTGTGCAGGAAGATCACAACACCCCTGGTATTAGGGATAGGGCACTGTGTGCAGGAAGATCACAACACTCCTGGTATTAATAGGGATAGAGCACTGTGTGCAGGAAGATCACAATACCCCTGGTATCAGGGTTAGGGCACAAGTTCTAGTCACATTGACTGATCACATTACTTGTTTTGTCAAGCTACCAACTGTTTCCATTTCCCATCCCCCATATACTGTCAGTAGGAAACTTGGTAACATGAATAAATAAGAGGGCAGCCAATAGGAATACATATTCATTCCTAAACTGACCTTAACTGACCTGAAAAGTGTCAAATTGTATCATTTTCAGTTAGTGCGCACTAACTCCCAGTTAGTGCGCACTAACTCGAGTTAGTGCGCACTAATCGGAAAAAACGATTTTTAACGATTTTTTAACTAAAAAATCGTGCCTAAGACGATTTTCTTGCCCTGCCACACGATTTCTATCGTTAAGACGATATGGAAAATGATTCACATCCCTATTGCTCTGTGGCTTTCCTAGCCTTCTGTTATCTGTCTGGTCTAGTCTTTGTCTTGTCCTATCTCAGTATCCAGCCATTGTTCCTGACTCAGGCTTGTTCCAGTTACAGTCCCTTATCAGAGTCCCAGCCTACTCCAGTGTTCCAGCCTGCTTCAGTGTGCCACATCTCTCCATCTAATTCCAGACTCCAGCTCCATGCCTGCCTTTGGTTTTAGCCTTGCCTCGACTACAATATCCAGTGGCAGCAGCCTGATTCCTAACAAATCTAAAACCCTCTTCCCTGCACCATTGTCTCATCTATGCATTGAAACTCAGGAGCTCAGCCTGCCTCTGGGGTCCTACAAGTGAAACAGTAAGCATTTCTGAGCTTGCAAACCTGGAGGTTCTGTATTTCAGTTTCATACCCAACTTCCTAAATTTAGCTTCCATAACCTACCCACTGCATCTTCCCATGTCATTGATACCCAGATGCACAATGACATTTGGCTCATCCTCTGCACTTTCTACAATCTTATCTAGGTGCATTTGAGGTCTGCTATCTTTTTACCAGGCAGGGAAGTTATCAAGCAATCCTCATGCCTACAAGCCACCCTGCTATCTGCGGGGTGGGTTGTATCCCCTCCTGCTTTCCCTGCCACCCTCCCTCCACAACAGCCAGACAGAGACTCATTATGGAGGCACATGTTCCCGGTGATAAGCCTCTTTCTGGGTGCCAATTTTAAGCTGTGAGATGGTAGGTGGAAATGGAGCAGAGGGTGGCACAAGCCTCCCTTATAAAGGATTATAAAGCCATTGTAATCCTTTCCTCCTGTGTCTCCATAACCCTGGACAATCACAATACAATAAGGAATTCTTTTTGTATTTTTTCATAAATAATATGGGGTAGATTTTCAAAGGGTTACGATTGTAAGATACACGCGTAACCCCCAAAACCTACCCCTGCACGCACCGAGCCTATTTTGCATAGGCTCGGCAGCGCACACAAGCCATGGGATGCACGTATGTCCGGGGCTTTAAAAAATGGGCAGTCCGGGGGCATGGCCAGGGGCATGGTGGCGGTTCGGGGGCGGGTCAGGGGCAGGGCTGGGGGCATGGCAGCGGTTCGGAGGCGGACCAGGGGCGGGTCAGAATCCTCCTGCACAGCGGCCTGTGCCAGGGGATGGGGGGCTGGGGGGTGGGATAGATAGGGGAAGGGAGGGAAAGGTAGGGGGGACCAAAAAAAAAAGTTCCCTCCTCGGCCGCACCGATTTCGGAGCGGCCTTGGAGGGAACAGGAAAAGCCATCGGGCCTCCCCTAGGCTCGGCACGCGCAAGGTGCACAAGTGTGCACCCCCTTGTGCGCGCCAACCCTGGATTTTATAACATGCGTGTGGTAGCGCGCACATGTTATAAATCGGGTGTACATTTGTGCGCACTGGGTAATGCGCACAAATGTACCCCACACGTGTAATATTAAAAATCTGCCCCTATGATTTTTACTGCTTGTAAATTTTTACCAATTATAAATAGTTTAATACCATATCAAAAAAAACCTTTCTCCAACATTTTACAATCTGGACACTTGTTATGTATACATAATCACACAAATACATTACCCATGATTTTATCCCCCTAAAACTATGTCATTTATTCACACATTCATACAACACATCCCAGTGTGGGATGCCTTAAAATACACTCCCACCCCCAATTATAATATATTCAATATCAGTAATGCAGCATATTATACCATTAATACATGTATTTGCATATCTCCCAATTGCCAATCACAATTTCTTATATTGATTAATCAATTAAATGTCATCATCCCCAATTACAATTTATTCAATATCATTAATACAGCATAATATACTATCAATACATTTATTTACATATCCCCCGATTGCCAATCATAATTTCCTATATTGATATGTCAATTAGATGTCATCACATTTCTTATATATCATTAATTGCATATTTTCAAAAATTCCCTACAAGGACCCTTGTTTCGCCTAAGATGGCTTCCTCAGGGGTTGCTTATCAATGATCTTGATAAACCACTCTTCATCCCCTTGGTAGAATATGTTGTCTCGCTGATCACAATATCCCCGTCAATATCATCAAGTGCCCAAAAATAACCTATAATATTAAAACATCAAAAATACCTTAACCCAACATTACAATATTTTTCTGCTTCTCAATTATGTATAATCAACTGTACAGCAACTTACACCAAAATATAGAAACATAGAAACATAGAAATGACAGCAGAAGAAGACCAAATGGTCCATCCAGTCTGCCCAGCAAGCTTTCACACTTTTTTTTTTTCATACTTTTCTGTTACTCTTGTCCCTTTAAATAACTTACCGTATTTTTCGCTCCATAAGACGCACCTGACCATAAGACGCACCTAGGATTCAGAGGGGGAAATTAAAAAAAAAAAGTTTGTGCTAAACCGGCTCTGTCCCCGGGCATCTGTGCGTCTTATGGAGTGAATTAGGGGAGTGCATAACATTTTTTTTCTCCCCATTTTGTTTTTGGGTCTGGGGAGGGCCATTTCGGTCCATTCCCCAGATCAGAAAACTTTTGTCTTTCTAATTCTGTGGGAACCCCCCCCCACAACCCCCCCATCCCAACCCTTTCATTTGATTATTGGGTTCGCGAAATGCATGGCGATCCCCCACGAATAAAACATTTCATATTATTTTAATTATTTTGGTTCACAGTGATTTCTTAGCGGCTGTTTGAAATAAGAGAAGGCCATGTGGGAGTATCCATAAGAAAAAATAGCCCTTTCCTGTGAATCATAAGTGACCTCACAGGCCTGTCATAGAGTGGGTCAGATAGCTTGCCAAGGAGACAAGAATGCAACCTATCAGAGCTAAGCATTTTTCTAATGCAGCCAATCGCTGCTCTTACTCAGTGCTCTGTGACGCTGTTCCTGATGATGCTATACTATTTATACCTTAAGCACACGGTGTGCCATGCTCTTTCTTTGTGGGGGTGGTCTGGGGAGGTGGCTTTACTCAGAGCTAATCTGAGTGTCTCAAATCTGTGTTCAATTGCTAGCTATTTTGATATCATTTTCCATTGAAAAATATATTTGTTTTTGCTGTAGTGCCAGCCAGCCAGGCTTTTTTTGACCACACTTTTTAACATTGATCTCAGTCAGTCTCTCTGTCTCTCCCACTGAGACAAGTTGCTACCAGTGGCATTTTGCTGCTTATCTTACCACCCTGGGATAGGTAGTTGCAGGCACAGGCAGGGTAGGGGTGGGAGATAGTGTGAGTAGGTATTTTCAAACAAGAAGCAGCATCACTAAGAATTGGGCACACAGAGCAGTCTCAGTTGAGTGTGCATCAAGGCACTGCATCGTGCGCCTGTGGGCAGTTTTGCAGACTCACATATATTGGGACAGTGGTGCTCCTTGAAGCCAAATCCCCAGTAGGCCTCTTTTGTAGTTACAAGTTTGGTGTGTACACATACAGAGATCCCAGTTGTAGTGTTCATCAAGGTACTGCATTGTGCACCTGTGGGCAGTTTTGGAGACTCACATATATTGGGACAGCGGTGCTCTTTAAAGCCAAATCCCCAGTAGGCCTCTTTTGGAAATAATTCTTTTAACTGAAATCCCAAGTAGGTGACATTATTTATTTATTTATTTATTTATTTATTTATTTATTTAAAAATGTTTCTATACCACTGGCAGAGGAGATACTTCAAAAGGCAGTGCCTGTCCCCCATTAAATTTAAAAAGGGAGCTGTTTCAATCTTAAATCTCTGGAGGGGCAGGCAGTTCCATCCGGAAAAAACTGAAATTTAAAGATGATGCATCACCACCACCTGTTTCTGACCCGGTAGTTTTGCAGGTGAGGGAAGGGGAGGCTGAGTCATGCAAGACAAAAGGGTGAGACCCAAAAGAAGCAGTGCAACAGCAGACTCGACTTAGCATTGAAAATGTAGCGCAGGCACTGTTTGCTTCTGATTCCGATGAAGAATCACCTTGTGTGGGATACTCATCATCAGAAATCGAAGAAGTAATAGCTGAACAAGGTTTAGGAGGATTAGTTAGTTCTGTCTTAGTGTCCACTTCAGTACTGCAGGGGAGAGATGAAACTGTTGATGATGAGGAGGAAGAGCAGTCTGCACAGGCACAGAGTGTGACTGATGCCCCTGGCATTGCTTCTCAGGGTGCACCCACTACTTCAGCTCCAGTGCCAGCATCCACCCTGAAGACTATAGAGAATGGATCACAAAAGAAATATGTGATCTGGAGCCAATTTAAAGTGATGGAGGACATGCATTTTTCTCAGTGTTCTTATTACTGTGCCAGGGCTATTAGCAGAGGCAAGCAAATTGGACATCTAAATAATTTTGGCATGATGCATCATATGCAGAAGCAACACACAACAGTACTGCCATCTGGGGATGGTGGCAGTACCAGTCAGGGGACCCCTTTTTCCAGGCAGCGTAAAGTGGTTGAAAAGGAGCAGTGTCACCCCATGCCCTCAGCTCCTTCTAGCAGTCAGATGGCAGGCCAGCAGCCCCCTGCCATGTATCAGAAGTGACAACCCACCATGGGGTGGTGTTGGGTAACATTATCTCAGGGAAGGAGGCAGGCAGCCTCAAAAGTTGTAACCAGTAGCATTGGGGAAATGATTGCCCTTGATGACCAGCCCTTGCAGATAGTGGAGAATGTGGGTTTCAATAATTTGCTGAAGGTTTTAGTTCCAAATTACAAAGTCCCCTCCACAACCACATTTAGCAGAAAGGTCATCCCCAGCCTGTACAAGCAGTGTTGCAGTTGCATCCAAGCACTGCTAACTAAGGCACAGAGGAGTGTGCGTTTCACCTGCGATATCTGGACTGCACTGAATGCTGCACATTCTTACCTCTCCCTGACAGCACACTGGTGGGACCTGGCTGAGGCAGGGGGTAAGGCAGCAGCTCTATTAGTGAACAAGTATCAGGGTGGAGGTGGGCTTTACTGCACATCTACCATAAGGACAAGGCCCATACCTCAGCCAATATTCTAGCATGCATCAGACAGATGCTGGTGGGCTGGCAGCCATACCAGCGACACAGAAATCTTCAGGCAGGGTTCTTTGTCACAGACAATGGTGCAAACATGTTAAAGGCAATATGTGACAGGGGCTTTATTTATTTATTTACTTATTAATTTTTCTATACCAATGTTGGTATATACCTTCACACCAGTTTACAATGTTTCCTTAACATAAAATAAATATAAAATACATAAAAAACATAAAATACAAAATTTCATAAAAACAAAATACGCTGGAAATTTAAACCATTCATACAAAATAAAAATTTCAATCATATAAATAATTAAAATAAAATAAAATTATATGACGTATTAAAGTACTCAAATTTTAAAATAAAAATCATAAACTTAAAAGAACGTAAAATAATATGGCAAATTCCTAACTGGCTTCTACTTGAAATGCTTGTACATATAACCAGGTTTTCAGTGCTTTCTTAAACTCTTTTAAATTACTTTGGAGCCTTAATTCAGTGGGTAAAGAATTCCAAAGGCCTGGTCCAGCCAAATTATTAATTCTGTCTAATTGAGTCTCTAGTTCTTTCTGTAACTCTTCTATTACAAATGGAGGATGGAACGAGAAGGATTTCTCTTCTAGGACTTGAGTCTTAATTTTCCTGTCAAGTGTGACTACTGCTTGTAATAATGAATGGTCAGACCAAGCTACTTGTTGGTATGTTATCTTGGAATTACCATTCAGATCTTGATTTACTAAAATCATATCTAACATATGACCCGCTTTATGGGTTGGTTGATCAGTTAAAAGAAAAAACCTATTGCATTCATTGTGTCTATTAACATTTGGCAAGTTGTTAAAAGCGGTAAAACATTCATATGCAAATTAAAATCACCTAGTACAATCACGAGTTTCCTTAAATTTAGTTCAGTGAAAAAATATTCGATCAAAGGGGAAATATTATGATCTAGAAGTCCCGGTGGACAGTATAACAAACAGATCTGAAAATTTGGACAATCAAAAATAGCAATTTCATATTGATGGGGGAGATTCACGGTTATTAATTTAAATAAGTGGGATTTTTTTGTAATAAGTGCAATTCCACCCCCTCTTTTACCTTTCCTAGGTATAGAAAAAATCTCATAAATATTATTGTCCACTAATTGATTAATAATGACATTATCTGTACATTTCAACCAGGATTCAGTTATAGCGAAAAAGTCCGGCTTAAGGTCCATCAGTAGATCAGAAACTACAGCTGACTTTTTTGTAAGTGCTTGAATGTTAACCAACAGGATAGTGTATTTCAGTGGAATAGATACCAGGTTACTAGTTAATGATTTTCTTACTATGCCTGGATGTGAAGTTCTCTTTGTTGGTCTGGTAATTCGGTTATTGGAGTATGATCCGTGATACAGGCAAACTGGAATAGAAGACATTATGTTAGACGTCATAGTTCATACAGTGCAGACTCAATGTAGATACAGATGAAAAGGGGTGACACTAAGGGGTGTACAAAGGGGTAAGCCCCTTTGTTGCACACCTTAGGTGTGTGACGCCTCCCGAGGCCACTCTTATGCCCCTCCCCCATCTCCCGTGGATGGCATCAGGGGCAGAAACACCTCACGGGGGGGGGGGGGGGGGGGACACACAGCACTGGTAGTTGGTCTGGGGAAACTACTGTCGGTCAGTCTGGTATAGCAAACAGCAGTCCAGAGCCAGAAAAGCCTCCGATGTGAGTTGAGGCAAGGCAGTAATGGTGTTAAGCAAGCTAGCCTCCCAAGGCCACGCTTATGACCCCCCGTCACCCGTAGATGACGTCAGGAGGCAGAAACACCTCGTGGGGGGGGGGGGGGAACAGCATGGGTTGTAGGTCCAGAAAAACTGCTGTCGGTCAGGCTGGTGTAGCAAAAAGCAGTCCAGAGCCAGAAAAGTCTCCAATGTGAGTTGGGACAAGCCAGTAATGGTGTTAAGCAAGCTAGCCTCCTAAGGCCTTGCTTATGACCCCCCGTCACCCGTAGATGACGTCAGGAGGCAGAAACACCTCGTGGGGGGGGGGGGGGGAGGAACAGCATGGGTTGTAGGTCCAGAAAAACTGCTGTCGGTCAGGCTGGTGTAGCAAAAAGCAGTCCAGAGCTAGAAAAGCCTCCGATGTGAGTTCAGGCAAGCCAGTAATGGTGTTAAGCAAGCTAGCCTCCCGAAGCTGCGCTTATGAACCCCCCCCCCCCCCGGTTGCCCGTGGATGACGTCAGGGGGCGGAAACACATCATGGGGGGGGGGGGGGGGGGACGGACAGCATGAGTCGTTGGTCAGGGAAACTGCTGTCGGTCAGGCTGGTATAGCAAAAAGCAGTCCAGAACCAGAAAAGCCTCCAATGTGAGTTGAGGGAAGCCAGTAATGGTGTTAAGCAAGAACATACAATATTTTGCACACACTCTGCACCTGGTAGCTCTGGGGTTGGAGTCCAATCAACAAGAGAATGAATACCTGGATACGTTAATACACAAGTGCAGGAACCTAGCTGCCCACTTCCACAGAAGTGTGAAGGCGGGACAGGTTCTCCGACAAAAGCAGACTGATTTGGAGATGCCTCAAAAGCGTCTCATTCAAGACATTGCCACCCAGTGGAATTCCACCTATATGATGCTGCAGAGGCTAGTGGAGCAGCAGACACCCCTTCATGAACTTTCTCTGGAAATGGAGATAGATATGCATAGTCCCCAAGGGCATTATGATTGGTTAGTCATGAGTCAGCTGGTAAAAATCCTGCCGCCCTTCAAGGATGCCACAGAGGAGCTGAGTTCCAGAAGTGCCACCGTGGCTGACATCATCCATATAGTTAATTTTCTGGAGGAAAATTTGGAGGGCTTTAAACAGGAAGAGGGAATGACAGCAGAGGTGCTGCATTGTATGAACATTTTGCAGAAGCAGGTGCAAGATAAATACCTTTAACAAAAGACCACACATACATGCTCGCCACAGTCTGTGATCCCCGTGTGAATGGGAAACTCACTCTATAATCCGATTGTCTCATATTTATGAAGGACCTGCTGTTAGTAAAAGTCCATGAACAGGAGCACCAAAGACAGAGACAGATTAGGCATGAGGCAGAGGAGGAAACAGCGGGCACTTCAGAGAGTAGTGCTAGCCCAAGCAGGAACAGCACTCTGTCAGTGACAGCTAGTAATTCTTCCTCCACTTCAGTACACCAAAGCCATGTTGCCCCTAAAAAATTATCTGTTCTGGAATGGGCTAGAGATAAAGCAGCTGGCATGAAGGACTCTCAGCCCACCCAAGCAAAGGAGACACTAGCAGAAATGTCAGTGACACGGTATCTCACAGAGCCCACAGAGGACATGCAGACAGATCCACTGGCATATTGGGCACACAAGTTCACTGTCTGGCCAAAGCTAGACAAAGTGGCTCAGCGATATATGTCATGTCCACCAACCAGTGTGCCCAGTGAGCATGTCTTTTCAATGACAGGGGATATCATGAGCCCTCACCACTCAGGGCTGGCACCAGAGTTGAAGGAAATGCTAGTGTTTTTGAAAATAAACATGCCTTTGCTTGGGTTTCCAAATTTTCCCTGGGAATGGCAAGATGAATAAAAGCAATTGAAAGCCTTGCAGCAGCTCCAACTGCCTCTTATGCTCCGGATAATATCAGCACATGTACCTGACCTGAAACGCTGTGCCAGTCTGTCCAGTGTCCAAGCCGTACGTCCCTACAAGGGCCTGACCTCAAACTCTGTACCTGTCTGAATTTAGTTCTAGTATTTCTAATTTCAGTTTCATGTATTTGTGCATCACTTCTTTACAGAATATTCTTTTTCCTGTTTTGCAAAATTTGGAATGTAAGAACATAAAAATCTGACTTAAGATGTTTGGAGCTTGCATATTTCATATGCTCAATAGTTTTCATGACCTTCATAATATGGGCCATTTTCCCTAAATATTTCTTAGGTGCCAATATTAATGTTTCTAGTACTATAGAAAACTGGTGGTAGTTGCACTGTAGTTCATCCTCTTTCTTCCCATAGTTTACAGAGGCACTATGTAAACTACAAAGACAACATAGGATGATATTGTAGATTTGGACTTGAGTAGCGGTTTTCTTATTTCTGAGAGCACTTCAAGTTCCTTTGTCATCAGCTGAAGTGCATAAGTACAGTTAATAGCTTCTGGTTATTTACTAGATGCCAACGGAACCACCACACTCTAGGGGCCAACCCATTCTAGGGAGCCGTTTCCTGCACAAAGGAAAGGGAATTCTCCCCGGGTGTAGGCAGCCTATCTCTTACCACCCTCTGACCCATGTTGAACTGCTGTTCACATGGAAACCTCCTCCATGTTGACTCGCCATGCTTGAAGGCTCATGCTCCACTCTAGGGGCCAACCCATTCTAGGGAGCCCTACCCTGCGCAAAGGAAAAGGAACTCTCCCTGGGTGTAGCCAGCCTATCTCTTTGTACCCATTGACACATGCTGAACCAGAATCGTTGTTCACATAGAAACCTCCTCCATGTCATCTCACCATGCTTGAAGGCTCGTGCTCCACTCTAGGGGCTAACGCATTTCAGGGAGCCCTTTCCTGCGCAAAGGAAAGGGAACTTTCCCCGGGTGTAGCCAGCTTATCTCTTAGCACCCATGTTGAACCGCTGTTCACATAGAAACCCCCTTCACATCAACTCACCATGCTTGAAGGCTTGTGCTCTACTCTAGGGGCCAACCCATTCTAGGGAACCCTTTCCTGCGCAAAGGAAAGGGAACTCTCCCCAGGTGTAGCCAGCCTGTCTCTTAGTACCCGTTGACCCATGTTGAACCAGAATCGTTGTTCACATGGAAACCTCCTCCATGTCGTCTCGCCATGCTTGAAGGTTTGTGCTCCACTCTAGGGGCCAACCCATTTCAGGGAGCCCTTTCCTATGCAAAGGAAAGGGAACTCTCCCCAGGTGTAGCCAGCCTGTCTCTTAGCACCCATGTTAAACTGCTGTTCACATGGAAACCTCCTCCACATTGACTCGCCATGCTTGAAGGCTCATGCTCCACTCTAGGGGCCAACAACCCATTCTAGGGAGCCCTTTCCTGAACAAAGGAAAGGGAACTCTCCCTGGGTGTAGCCAGCCTATCTCTTAACACCTCTGACCCATGTTGAACCACTGTTCACATGGAAACTTCCTCCGCCTCAGCCTTCAAAATTCTCATTTGTATATCTGCTACATCCACCAGATTTTAAAAGACCAGCAAGAGCTAACTAGATGCCAACGGAAACACCTCACTCTAGGGGCAAACCTATTCTAGGGAGCCCTGTCCTGTGCAAAGGAAAGGGAACTCTCCCCAGGGCCAGCCTGTCTTGCCCCTATCAAAACCACAGAGACCTAACTACCTCAGCTCTGCCAGCCTGTCTTGCCCCTATCAAAACCACAGGGACCAGGCTACCTTTGCTCTGCCAGCCTGTCTTGTCCCTATCAACTTTCCGCCACTCTGCCTTGCTGCCATACACCAGATGACTCACTCTACTCCTTGTGGTGTTCTTGCCACTATCATGGTTCCTCAGTGTGTTGATGCTAGTCTTTCTGCTGCTTTGTCCCTTTATCGGTGCCTTGTGTTGTTTTTCTGTCACTCTTTCTGCTTGCTATGTTCCCCCTTGATTGTGCTGTAGGATGTTGATGCCACTTGTCTTGCCACTTTGCATGTTGTGCTGCTTTCGAGGGTTCATGCAACTGTTATCGGTGGTCTCTTTTGAAGCTGTGGTGTGTTTTTTGATGTTGCTGCTTTGCACCTCTGTTAAAGCACTTTTGCCACTCCTGTTACCCCTTTGCCCCTTTATAGTGCCTTAGGCTATTCATGCCACTTTGGTGCCACTTTGCCACAGACTAAGTGCCTTGGAGCTCTTTTCTCGTTCTGATGATTGCTCCACAGAAGTTTCATTAGAAATTATAAGAAAACCCCAATTCTGCAGCCAAAAATAGGCTGCAAATACTTCACCCATTGATTTTAATGGGAAAACGGAAAATGAATAAAACTAATCAACAAATTGGTTTTTCCCCCTATGAAACTAATGCAATGAATTTGGGTCCCAGCAAAACGAAAACTGAATCAAAACAATTTTTTTCCTTCTGCACATCCCTACTAAATGTTTTAGAATATTGACCTCGACAATTTTACAAATCCTTGTTCCATGAAATCCATTACATAATTCAGTTCTAATAAATCTGGGACTTTTTAGTAAAGTTTTAATTTACTCTTCTGTTTTCACCTCTCTTTCCAATTGCAGGTATGGTTTTGGAGCTCCCTCCCAGAATTGGTGGAATAGGATTCTTCGCTAATTTTAGACAGCATACAACACAATCCTATTTGTCATACCTTGATTCAGATGACTACTCTTCACCCAGCTTCCTCCAGTATATCATGTTAATATTTGGTGGTTAACATCAGATAGGTGCTACAGTTCTCCTTTCCTCCATTTTCTTTTCTCCTCATTGGAATGAATGTGACTTTTACTGTTGACTATTGAAGGGTTCTTGGATCTCTCTGGGTGAAAAACTCCTGGAAAAACTCCTTTCTTCCTGACTGACTAAATTCCCTAGGCCTTTGGGAATTCAGTTGCTGGATCAAAAGTAACAATTCAGATTTTCTAAAGCAGCAAAAAGTGAAGGAAGAATGGATACAATTTCTTCCAAAGTCCAAAAGGAAAGCGAAATATTTTCTCAAAAGAGAAGATGTGTGCACATGTACACACATACAGCCTATTTTATACTTTGCATGCATATGCACACATATAATATGGCTGCATCCTTTGGCATGAGCCGGCATGTGCTCATACTTGTACACCCATGCAGCTATTTCAAAGTCACTGTCCCTCTGTTTTGACAGAGACTGATCCATATCCTGTCCATAAAACAACCATGACACATGGTTTGAATAACTGATCTCATTTCTTCATGCTGTAACCCATTTTTCAGTCTTTTTCTGGCTGTATAGAAAACCACCTTCTCTTTCTGAAGATCTGAAGTCAAAGTCTGAAGTTACCCATTGAAGTATCTATGTCAAGACTTAATGGATAATGCAAATCAACTGTTGCAGTTCTATGGGGAAAATGTGATTCAAAAAATGAGCCAAGTCAAAGCTGACTCCTTCATCTTTAATTCAAACATTTAAGTTTGATATATTTTATAGTCTCATATGTTGTATTGAACTTGTTAAGACTGTCATAAAAATGTATTAATTCTATCTGTGAATGAAGAAACATTTCTTAGCTGAAATATGTCATTTCTACTCTAGACCTAAGTTATAAGTATATTACTACTTTTATTAGAAACTAGCTGTACCCGGCCACGCGTTGCTGTGGCTCAGTCTGGTTAAATGGAAAAGAAAGAAAAGAGAAAGCTCACGTTTCGAATATGGTTAATTTCACAATGCTTGTGGGTATACAATATTTTTTGTTGTTCCATTGTCTGTGCAGATATACAGATTGTCTGGTTTGCCGACTCTAGAACACGTAACATATAATTGTCCATGTGAGAAGCAATCCGTATCTAGATGTAAACTGCATAATTCTAGAAATGAAAAAGAATGAAAAAAGAAAAAACATAAACTATACTCACTAAATGAACGGTATGGTAAACGACACAGCTCAATTCCAATGCAATGTCACACGAAATAATTAAATCAAAATGAAAATAAATCGAAATCTATGAAAATTCAATTTAACAATGCAATCGGAAACATTGAAATGGAATCGTAAAATATTTAGTCCAAGCCGTTAAGCCCATTAAAACGGGCGAGATTTTTGTCCCCTCTCCTCCTACATCTTTGCTCTGCTCCGCTCCTCCCCCCCCCCAGCACGACGAAGGGCCAGAGGCAGCGGCAGTGGTAGGAGCTGCAATGGTGGCCGAGGGAGATCTCGCGAGGTGTAATGTTCCTGCCATCCCAACTCCCTCACCCCTTCCCCAGTGGTGGAGGGACAGACTCAGACCCCTTTCACTCTATCCTTACAGGCCCCAACTCCTTTGCTCTCCCATTCCCCTCTACACTGAGCCCCTTCCACTGTAACCTATAAGTGGAGAGCTGGGGGGTGGGGAAGAGACTCTCTTTCTCATACATAGGCTTCCTCTCTCTCTCTCTCTCTCTTGCACATACACTCTCCCCCTATCCCTCACACACGCATGCTCAATCCCTCTCACACACATACAATATCCCTCACGTAGTCTCCCTCTCTCTCTGGCACTCACACTCGCCTTCAGTGCACATTACCACACTTCTCTCTCACACAGTTAAAATGGGTGGGATTTTTGTCCCCTCCCCACCTAAGTCTTAGCTCTGCACTTGCAAGAGCTTGCAAAGTTCCCACGCCAGTTGTGTTTGGGAGAGAGAGGAAAACACTCCGTGCCCCCCCCCCCCCCCATCGCAAAGGGCAGGCAGCAGGCACTGCAACAGATTTGGGACACATTGCCTAGCTTACTTTGCTCTTTCTGGCAGACCTATGCCTTTAAGAAATCCAATCGGGGGCTTGAGAGGGAGGAGGGAGCAGGGCTCTGGCTTTCACTTTCGTCACTGTGCTTTGCTGGGAGTGGGGGTGGAGCGATGCCCATGTAAACTCTTCCTGTGGTGGCTGAAACCCACGGGTGGGCTGACAGCACTGCCTTTCCCCCCCCCCCTTAGCTCTCCACTCCCCCCCCCTGCAGTTGCGGGATATTTACTTGGCTTCTCCTACTCTGCGGGACTCAGGGGGTGGGGGAGGAGGGCGAGCTGTTCTCTGTTCAGCTCTTTGCACTTTGACTGCTGCAGGCTGCAGCTGCTTGTGATCTTTTCACAGCCAGTTTCTACTGCATTTGCTCTGCTCCGGCCGTCCCAATTCCCTCCCCCCCTTCCCCGGAGGTGGACGGACTGGCTCAGTGACTCTTCTACCCTTTCCTCCTCCTGTGTGTAACTGTCGGCAGTCCCTACTCCCTCCCCCCTTCCCCAGCGGGGGAGGAACGGGCTGAGCCATTTCTCGGAGCGGTGACTCATCTGCCCTTTCCTCCTCCCCTCTGTGACACTCAGCACATAGCGCAGAGCTCAATGGTCTGCACATGTGCGGTAGAGCTGCTCTCTACTGCGCATTTGCAGGCCATCGGTCAGAGCCTATTTATATTGTAGATAGCGTGTGTTGCTTGTACGTCTAACAGATGGCGCTGTTTTTTCAAAAAAACATGTTTTTACCTGTCACAGGTGTGACATCTATATAATATAGGTATATAAAAACACGCACATATTCGAATGCAACGTTGTGTCAAAATTTCAAAGCAATCGGTAAAGAGCTTTCAGAGATTTAAGATTTTGAACAAACGAACATTTACCTTTTTATATTTATAGATGTCAATGTTCTATATTAATTTCTTAAATATAACATTTTTGTACCTAAAAATATTGGGCCTGATATTCAGCTCCACTTAGCTGGATAAGTACAGGCTTTTTCTTTTGAGTATTGGCCTCTGCTTAGTTGGATTACTATTTATCCAGCTAAATAGTTATCCATCTAATTGTTAGGGAGTGGGGAGAGGGGGCATTCTGGGATGTTGCCACTTAGTTGTCTAACTTAGCCAGAAAAGTGGCAAAATTCAGACTTATTCAGCTAATATGTGGATTTACTAAACCACGATAAGACAATATGATGAGTTAAAGTGAGCGTCAGTGGTGTATTTAAATTCAGTGTTTTTTCAAATAGTTATAGTCTCCTTACGCTAATGATATTTTGATTTTATATTTGGTTATGCTATGTTCTAACTCAGACCTATAGATGAGAGATTGATAATTGCTGCCAAGAATAGTGGACTATGGGAAAGATGGTTCACAGCCAGCATAGAAACGAATGGTAAAATGGACAAATACATATTCTGCCGAGCAGTACTAGAAAAGGTTACACGTCATCACTGGATGTGATGTGCTGATGTCAGAAGGCTTGAATACAGAAAAAATTAACAAAGTGGCAAAACTTGTTCATTAAAAACTGTATAAACATTATATCATCAATGCATAAAAAAAAAACAAACCCACTGGGAGCACACCCTAACAGAATAGAAGAGAATAAAGAAGTTTTGAGTACTTGGAACATTTCTATTCCAACCGATATGAAGATTGATGCTTGAAAATTGGATATTGTATGACAGAGATGCCAGTACTAGGTGACTGTTATGTGGATCGTATGGAATATCCTTAAGTACCAAGAGATGTAATCAGAAACCTAGAAAATGTGGCAGAAAAATACAGAAATAGTCTAAATTAAGAGGAATTTCCAAGTGCCCCTTGACATGTTGCCTATAAACATTACACCAGAAGTATGCAGTCTTTGGAATAATACAAGAAAGGCATTAGCAGTAAAGAGATTGAGATCATTCCCAACATACTCTGGCTTACGAATGAGGTTATTTCTTGTCATGGTATGTAAAAAAAAACAAAAAAAAACACTTGGAGACATTGACCTGAGACATAGATATGCTGAGCCCCTCCAAATACACTAGAGGTATGGAACTCATTTACTCAAATCAATGAAAAGGGTTTCAGGAAACCTCTGACCAACCTATGCCTGACAATCTCTATCCTTGATCATCCAAGTTAACGAAACTAGCAAGCTGAGGCCTCTTAACTTAAGCATTCAAAATTGTAAATGTCTCCCTTTTTGAGGGATTGCAACCTATAGATCTGAAAAAAAAAGTTGTGTTTCTGCCTTTACTTAAAAAGACCAACTTGGATCCAGACAAACCTGAAAACTACTCCCTAGTGCATAATATTCCATTTCTGAAGAAACTAGTAGAACTAATTGTATGAATGCAGCAAAAAGACTGGCTGAATCCTTACCAATCCAGACTCAGAAAAGGCCATGGTACAGAGAGAGTCCTTCTCACCCTATTGGAAGATCTTGTTTAGATACTGCAATAGAAATCAAGCAGCAGTTTTAATACTACTGGATTTCTTATTAGCATTTGACATTATAGATCACAATTGTATGTTATCACAATTACCAGGGGCTGGCCTAAGCAGCACAGTCTTAACTCTGCTCAACTCCATTCTGTCTGACAGGCATTAATATGTACATTTCACTGGCACCTCTATACTGTCACGAGTTTTTCAATATATACCTCAGAACATTAGCACAGTTGATCGGAACTAATGATATAAAAGCATGAATCTATATGGATTATGTCCTACTCCTACTATCAATGGGCCCAGATCCATCAACAGCTATAAAAAAAAAACTTAGTTTGTGTCTCACAGACATACAAGAATGGACACAAAACAACAGACTCTCAAACATGAGATTTTCTAGATATAAAACATGCACAGATAAATCCCTGATTTGAAAACTCCATTTGGAACCTATCAGCTGCACTAAAAACACAGGTAGAAATCCTTGGAGTACTGTGCTGGACCCAGAACTAATTACGCTCCCACAAATACAGGCAACAGTAATGTGATGCCGCTTCCAGTTATGTAACTTACGAAGACTGTGCTCTCACATTGAGAAAATAAACCTCATCACAGTTGTACATGCCACAAGCAACCACACAGCTAGACTACTGTAACGCAGCATACAAAGGCCTAATGGATAAAGTCCACCATAAATTCATGATAATACAAAACTGTTCTGTACAGCTGATAGAAGAATTCAGGCTGCACCATACCACACCAAGGCTACACCAACTGTACTGGCTATCAATCCTGATTTTCAAGGCTCTAAGAGGAGATGGATTTATTTACTTGAGAGAAAGGTAGTCCTTATGCATACCCGCCAGATCAATATGATCTTCACTTGGTGCCTCCATAACAACCCCGTCGGCAAAAGAAATCTAAAGAAAAGAAAACCACTAATGTTCCTTCTCAGGAGCAGCACTTGCTTATGGAACTCTATCACAAAGCAGGAATACTTTTCCTTCAGGAAGGAAGGAAGAAAAGCCTGGTTCTACTACCAGAACCTTAATGCCAAACCCAGAACTTCCTCCACCCTAAAATGCATGCAGTAAACTAACTTGACTGCGATAAACTTCCTGGCATCTTTTTAAGTGCCTCCAACATGCTGCTAAAGCCATTGTTTTGCTGCAATGCTTATGTTTTTACTTTAAGTTTAGGTATTGTTGTTGATTTTCTGATTAGCCAATACTAGTATTAATTATTTATTTATTTTATTTAACAGTTTTTAATACCGACCTTCATAGTAAATAACTATATCGGATCGGTTTACAATTTAACAAGGGGAATAACTGGAGTAACAATTCAAGTAAACGAGAGATAACGATAGGCAGGAATAAGTCAAAGTTACAATCAACAGGGAAAGAGAACTTGGAAGCTTACAACAAGCTGGAAGGAAGAAAGGCCGGTAATAAATAAGTGGTGTTACCATAGAGCGTATGAATTAAAAGCTTAAAACAGTGCTTTACCCTGAAAGTCTCCAAGTCCAATTTTCGTGAAAAAGAGTGCCTGACTGGGTAGAGGTGAAAGACAACTAGTTATTGTCTGGTGGATCAGGGAAGGCTTGGTGAAAGAGCCAAGTTTTAAGTCTTTTTCTGAATGTTAAAAGGCAGGGCTCTAGTCTGAGATTTGATGGGATGCTATTCCAGATCGATGGGCCTGCTATCGAAAAAGATCTGTCTTTGGTCGTAGCGAGGCGTGTGGCTTTAGTGGGGGGAACATTCAGAGTGCCTTTGTGAATATCTCTAATTGGTCTGTTAGATGAGTAGAGTTTGAGAGGTATTTCCAGGTCAAGTTGAAGATGATGATGGATGGTTTTGTGGATTAAGGTGATTGATTTGTAAAGAATTCTGAAATTCACTGGTAACCAATGTAGGTTCCAGAGTATGGGTGAGATGTGTTCACCGCGGCTGGTACTGGTCAACAATCTCGCTGCCGCATTTTGTATCATCTGCAGAGGTTTGGTAGTGGATTTGGGGAGTCCTAGGAAAAGGGCACTGCAGTAATCTATTTTGGCGAACAGTAGTGCTTGGAGGACTGTTTTATTTCTAGTTGGAGGAGAATTATTTCTAGTTTAGTCCTTCTGTGGTAAGCTGCTAGTGCCAAGATGTTATGCATATATATTTTAGTTGGGCGCTGCAGTACTGATGATTTTAATTGTAGTTATTGTTGATTTATTTATAATTCAGTCTTTAATGAGCAACTTAGTGTATTGTTAAGCTGCTATTGAATAAATAAATAAATAAATAAACAAAAAGGGAAAGATGCCATTCTGAGCTTGTAATTAGATTCTGTGGTGTATAGAAGAATACCACTAAGTGTTGATGTGGGGAATGAGTCTGGAAGCAAAGATGGGGATTACTGGGAGAAGCTGGAAGAGTCAGGTTATTGTATTTGATGTTGTCAACAGTAAACGTTCCAGTTTCACTTTTAGTCTCTTCTATGAGCAAATAATCAATGTCCAGGACAACAATAATTTATATGTAACTTAATGTTGAGTAGCTAGGATTCAAAGCAACTAAATAGTCACATTTGTCTCAACTGTCCTTAATAAAGATATAGCCTGTGTTTCTTATGGGGGTTTTCTTTTTTACAACATTAATAACGTTTCTGCATTGTACGTTTTGTTTAGTGGGAAATTCCAAAATACATTTGGGGTTGAAAATTATTCTAAAAACATGCATATTTAGCTTCCTACACATTATTAGTTATTCTGGAAAGGAAAAAAAAAATAAAAGAATGCCTCATGGACAAATTCTGGTTGTCCGCCTTTTTTGCTCATCTGTCTTTCTGTAATTCTGTGTGTTTTGACGTACTGCAGTATGGGATAATGCGAGGTGAGAACAGCCTCTTTGGAGTTGCCAATAACACAGAACAGCCTCAGCGAAGCAAACAACAGTAATGTTCTGCTTGCATTGACAGAAGTACAAAGCAGTATTGGTGGAGCTAATGGCATCAAATAGAAACAGAGGGGTAAGAAAGGGCAAGGGAAACAGGGTGGGGTGAAAGGCACTGAAATACATATCAGTATCAATGGAGCAGCAAATAGCAATTACAGTCAACTGAACTCTAAAACAGAGAGTAATGTCGGGGGGGGGGGGGGGGGGGCAAAGAGCAATAATTCTAATCATCAGCCCAGAGAAAAGAGCAGCAGCAGACAGTGAAGAGGAGAGAGACGATGCTTAGACAGGATGGAAAGCACATTCCTAGTGTGGCAAAGTGCAGCACCTGGAGTCATCAACCCTGCCAACCACAGTAGATGGAGACAGAAAAATGAAGTGGACTAGGCTATAAGCAGAAGGAAAGGTAGAAACCTTAGTCAGAGAAGCAGTACTAATAAAAGTAATTACTGGTACTAATTGTCGCTGGTGTAGAGACAAACAGGCCTAGATTTATTAAAATGAGATAATTTTTACATGAATAATGCCCACAGTAAGGAAAAGGAACCTCTTTATAAGGCTCTTATTGTAGTCGACTATTTATATCATTATAGGTGAGCCAGTTAGCAAGTTGAGGTGAGGTTTTGGTGGTGGTCTAGGGCTTGGAGGCCAGTTTAACATGCAGAGTGAGATGTACGAATAGCAAGGTAGACCTTGGTGAAGATTTGATGGGATTTGGAGTGAGGAAAGTCGCACAAAGATGATATTTTTTCAGTGTTTTCTCACTCTAGCTTGACTACAAGCTAGGGTGAGAAAACACTGTAGTCAAGCTAGAGTGAATTGTAGAAATGTCAACTTTGCGTGACTTTCCTTACTCCAAATCATGTAAAATATTCACCAAGACGTTGCAACCGTCGCTGCCTGACGTCTCCACTCTGCCCACCTTACCTCTTTTGCAACTCCCTCTTTGGTTGATGGAAGTTTGGCTACCGCGGCGTCATCTTGCCGTTCTCCTCCGGCGTCCCCAGACCAGCTAGACACTGCCTTCCGCCATGTTCTCCTGAAGCCTAAGGGCGCGCGCGTGATGCGGCCCTGACTCAAATACCAGCTGTGGCATGAACCTCAGGGGCATCCCCCTGAGATGATGTCATCCTCACCAGATATTTAAGGTCTTTGTTTTTGCTAGCTATTCGAGTTGGCAAAAGTTTACAAAGGTTTTCCTAGCTTCCTCCAGGTATCGCTGTGGATGGGATTCACTCTCCGCATACCTTGCTACTCTGCCTCCTCGGACTTTACCAGGGGTACCGCTCCTCAGGGGCCTCGCTCTCTCTCTTGCTTTTCAGGTCACAGTCTGGAACTGGCACTCGCTCCTCGAGGGCCCACGTTTCCAGACTTGCTACTGAATACAACTTCTGCCAGGAAGTCACCGCTGCCTACAACACCAGTGAGTTACCATCTCTCTCTCAGAGCCTTCCCTGGAACCAGGTACTCGCTCCTCGAGGGCCTACTTCATTCCAGCCCCTGCGGCTACTTCAAGAGACTATTGTGTGAGGTTACCATCAAGGTTCTGTTCCTGAACTCTGCATACTCTGCCTACTCACTATATTCAGTTTCTCTACAGCTTAGCCATCCTGGGATAGCTGTTCCAGTGCCTGAAGGACTACAGCCCAGCCGGGCTCTTCCAGCTCACTACTGCCACCTCTGGTGGTTCACTATACAGTTTAATAAAAGATCTAGTGTGTGTCTGTCTCCCAACTCTGAGCTTGACCAGTGGTCCCTCTCGGGATCTTCCCCCGTGGGTGTGGTCATTTGCCACCGGCCCAAGGATCTACCCACAATTATCACAAATAATATCAGATTGCTAACTCCATGGATCCGGCACAGCTCAATGCCTTGCAGGCCATACGGGGCCTGGCCTTGCACATTTCAGAGCAGCAAGATGCCTTGGAGAAACTTACTTCAGCATTTCATCAGCTACACATACAGAAGGTTCATCCTCCTTCGGCGCGTGACACCTGAGGACTGCGCCTGCCTTTAAAGGGCTCACCGGTGCTTGGAGGATGTCATCGGGGGTAGGCCTCGGTCGATGCGGTGGGAGGAGTGAGGGGTATCGGTCGATGGGCTGCATGGGATCACTGGGCAATGGTGGCGGTGGTGGCTGCTGGCTCCGTACCCCGGCAGGTCTGTGCCAGCAGTGCGGAGCGGGTGGTCGGTTGTCGGCGGTCAGCTGTGACATTGCGAGGAGGGACCCTGAGGTCTGCGCCTGCCTTTAAAGGGCTCACCGGTGCTTGGAGGACGTCAATGGGGGTAGGCCTCAGTCTGATGCGGTGGGAGGAGTGAGAAGCGTCGGTCAGTGGGCCGATTGGGATCACTGGTGGTGGCAGCTGCTGGCTCCGTGATCAGTGATGATTATGCTGTATTGTTTGATTTGTTTGCCCCAAAAATTAATGAGTAAGTCTAAGAAATGAAACGTCATTTGTTTCATTTATTTATGTTTCCCATTGAAAATCATTGGCTGCTGGAATCGCCAGTGAGGCCAGTGCCTGGCCTCCTCCACCAACCTCTTCCACCAACGACAAGGTGAACAGCAACAGTGAGATCGCTCCCCATCCCCCCCCCCCGAGACCAAGGAGGGAGATGCTGATGCCTTGAGGACTGGGCCTGCCCACTGCCTGAAAGCTCTTCACTACGGTGGCGATAACGAAGGCACATGCACTATGAGGAGCGCGCGCTTAGCGCAACAAAGGAGCTTGCTCCTTTGTGTGTCCCTTCATGCGGACCCATAGTGCAGACCTAAAGAGCTTATTCAATCATGTCCAGGTCATCAGTGCTACAATCATGGAACAGATGTGCTTCATTGAGCCTATTCTAGGACATGGCTTGTAAGGAGATCTAAGGAGTATCCCTAGAAAGAAGCAAAGAAGGATCACAAATTTGGCTTCCCTAAAATAAGTAACATCTCTCCAGTTATCTCTTCTTGCTTTATGCTTACTCTGCTCCTATTAAATGTTCAGTCTCTGTAAAAAACATCTCTCTGATTAATGTCCTGTAGATGTTTTAAATCCTACTATTTTTTAGAGATGTGCATCGTTTTAGGTTGTCGGGTCAGGCTGCGGTTCGGGCACCTCGTCAAAAATGACATTTTCCTGCTGCACTTTTTTTTTTTTTTTGGCTATTGTCTATGAAAAAAAAAACCCACCCCAACCCTTCAAATTTACTTAATTACAACCCCCCAAGACATACTAAAAGCCCTGGTGGTCCAGCGGGGTACCGGGAGTGATCTCTCCCTCTCGTGCCATCGGCTGCTACTAATCAAAATGGCACCAGTGGCCTTTTGCCCTTACCATGTGACAGGGGCTACTGGTACCATTGGTCAGCCCCTGTCACATGGTAGGAGCAATGGATGGCTGGCGCCAGCTTAAATGGTGCCGGCCAACCAATGGCACCTGTAGCCCCTGTCACATGCTAAGAGCGTAGGTCCACCGGTGCAATTTTGATTCCTGGCAGGCCCGACAGCTCAAGAGCAGAAGATCACTCCTGGGACCCTGCTGGACCACCAGGGCTTTCAGTATGCCTTGGGAGGGGGATTGGGATGATGGTGGGGGAGTTGTAATTAAGTAAATTTGAAGGGTTGAAGTGGGTTTGAGCTTTTTTTTAAATAAAGGTGCCCCTCCCCATGCGCTAACCCGAAAAATGATTTTTTTTCCTGAAATTTCGGGGAAAACCCGATTGTTTTTTGGGTCCTCTGATCCAAGCCGAATTGGACAATTTTGTTTAATTTTCTAATTCGGCAAAAACGAATGCACATCCCTACTATTTTTGCATTTATGAAACCTGGCT
Organism: Rhinatrema bivittatum; assembly: GCF_901001135.1. Lineage (NCBI taxonomy): Eukaryota > Metazoa > Chordata > Amphibia > Gymnophiona > Rhinatrematidae > Rhinatrema > Rhinatrema bivittatum. The sequence goes on from NC_042615.1 coordinate 372,029,855, forward strand.
GAATGTTAAAGTCAATGTGCTCTTAAACCAAATTTCTCATCTTATCTCTGATATATTTCATTTTCCTAGACCTAAATGAAAAAGTGGAAGTTTATTAATAATTAGTAAAAAAATAACTTAAGTTAGTACCTTTACAAAATAGAGGTTAACTCTCCCTATGAGGTGGCAATTCTAAAGTCACCTCAACTAAACATAGGACTGGTCTGTTGTCCCCCAGGATCACTACAAAAAGATTGCTCACCATTGATTGAATTATTCTCTAAAGTGTTTCCGTCACCAGATTCTACCCTAATTTTAGGAGATTTTAACCTTCATGTATGTAAAACACCAAGAACTGTAGCCTGTCAAATGTTTTAGAAACAATGACTGTTTTGGGATAGTCCCACTTTGTATCTAAAGCTACTCAAATATTTGACAATACTAGTAATTCTTTAATCAATACATCCCACACTATTGCCCTGGACTAATCACCAATTAATAAAGGTGGAAATAACTTTTTTCAACCCAACTCATAAAAGTATAAATAATAATCACTAGGGATGTGAATCGTGTGTCCGATCGACTTAACGATCGAAATCGTCTGGCAGGAGAAGAAAATCGTGTTTGGCACAATTTTTTAGTTAAAAAATCGTTTTTTTCCGATTAGTGTGCACTAACGGGAGTTAGTGCGCGCTAACAGGATGTTAGTGCACACTAACCATTGTTAGTGCGCACTAACAGAAAATGATACAATTTGACACTTTTCAGGTCAGTTAAGGTCAGTTTAGGAATGAATATGTATTCCTATTGGCTGCCCTCTTATTTATTCATGTTACCAAGGTTCCCACTGACAATATATGGGGGATGGGAAATGGAAACAGTTGGTAGCTTGACATAAAAAGTAATGTGATCAGTCAATGTGACTAGAACTTGTGCCCTATCCCTGATACCGGGAGTGTTGTGATCTTCCTGCATGCAGTACCCTATCCCTGATACCGGGGGTGTTGTGATCTTCCTGCACTCAGTGCCCTATCCCTGATACCGGGAGTGTTGTGATCTTCCTGCACGCAGTGCCGTATCCCTGATACCGGGAGAGTTGTGATCTTCCTGCACACAGTGCCCTATCCCTGATACCGGGAGTGTTGTGACCTTCCTGCACGCAGTGCTGTATTGAGATACCGGGAGTGTTGTGATCTTCCTGCACACAGTGCCCTAACCCTGATACCGGGAGTGTGATCTTCCTGCATGCAGTGCCCTAACCCTGATACCGGGGGTGTTGTGATCTTCCTGCATGCAGTGCCCTATCCCTGATACCGAGGGTGTTGTGATCTTCCTGCACACAGTGCCCTATCCCTGATACCGGGAGTGTTGTGACCTTCCTGCACACAGTGCTGTATCCCTGATACCGGGAGTGTTGTGATCTTCCTGCACACAGTGCCCTAACCCTGATACCGGGAGTGTTGTGATCTTCCTGCACGCAGTGCCCTATCCCTGATACAGGGAGTTTTGTGATCTTCCTGCACACAGTGCCCTAACCCTGATACCGGGAGTGTTGTGATCTTCCTGCATGCAGTGCCGTATCCCTGCTCAGTGCAGGAAGATCACAACACCCCCGGTATCAGGGATAGGGCACTACGTGCAGGAAGATCACAACACTCCCGGTATCAGGGTTAGGGCACTGCATTGCATTGTAGTCACACTAGTGTCAGTGTTACACACACATCCACTTCATTCTAAGACATGAAGATTAAAACATCTTTTGTCCATCACTGCAGCAGATAAAGTCCCATCAAGTCAGGCAAAGGTAATAGAGGACATGGGAAGCCTGCAGTTGTTGGTAGGGGATTTGATAGCAAGACGAATGCCTCAATCAAAACAAAGAGGGATTTCTTCAAATCTATAACATTAGCAGGAGAGGCAGGCATGAAATTTGGGGAGGATATGCCAGTTCCATCAGTGTCTCAGCTTACATCCTGTTGTATCAGCCACAAAGTACAACCACCAGTGCTTTTAGAAGTAGAAGTACAAGTGGTGAAACCTAAAGCACCAACAGCACAATCCCTTAGTGCAGCAGAAGCCATAAAAGCAGTTTTGTCACCTTCTTCTTCTGAATCAGAGCTTGAAGAATGTCGTTTTAAAGGATTTCCTGAAACAGAGATGGGAGAGCATTAGCTGAAGACCAGTATTAGGAAGTTTAGTCAGTACTGTGCAAGCTTCCACTTTACTGAGAGGAGAAAGAGGCAGGAGCTGATGTTGGTGAGGGAGAGGAGGCCACACTGACAGTGCAGAAAGACAGGATGAGTGAAATCTCTACCCCAGTTTCTCAGGCTCCATCTATCTTCACCACCACTTTAGTGCCAGCAGCATCATCCATCCCCAAGGATACAGTCAGAGACAAGGGATCAAAAAAGAAATCTGTGATCTGGGCCATTTTCAAATTAGGTAGGACCCACACTTTGTGTGTTGTGACTATTGTGTGAAGAACATCAGCTGAGGAAAGCAACTTGGCCACTTAAGTGATTCTGGGATGGAGCATCATCTGAAGAAGCAGCATCTCCTTCAATATGAATCTGGGGATGGTAGTAGCAGTAGTCAGAGGGGCCCTTCTGCAAGGCAGAGGGGATGAGTGTTCCTCAAGCTGCTTCCAAGACTTCAGCTCCTTCTACCAGTCAGGAGGCAGGCTGTCAGCAACAGTCCACAGCTATCTATAAGAAATAACAGCCCATAATGAAGGAAATGGGGTGATGATTGATGGCACTATCACAGGGATAGAAACAGGCAGAATTTAAAGTAGTGACTAGGGCTATTGGTGAGATGATCGTTTTAGATGATTGGCCCCTGAAGGTCATGGAGAACATGGATCTTAGGCGTTTGTTGAAGCTCTTAGCACCAAGCTATAAATAGCCTCCAGGACCACATTCAGCAGAAAGATCATCCCAATTTGTGTCACTGCTGGTGAAGGCACAGGGGAGCCATGTGAATTTCACAAGCAACATATGGGCATCCACAAACATCTCACACTCCTTCCTCTCTCTGAGAGCACACTGGTGGGACCTGGCAGAGGTAGGGGCAGGCAGCAGCTCCACAAGGGCCGGAGAAACAAGATGCAGGGGGGATTTGCTGCATACTCATAGGGCGGATTGTTCCCATACCTCTATCAATATTTTAGCAGCTTTCAGACAAATGCTGGAGAACTGGGAGCTGGATGAGAGAACTAGAAGTTTTAACGCAGGGTATTTTGTCACTGACAATGGCTATAATATGGTAAAGGCAGTATATGATTGGGGATATCACAATGTATGATGCTTTGCTCACACCTTGTACCTAGCAGTGAAGGAGACCTTGGGGTTGGGGTCCAGGGACCCAGACATGTGTACTTGCATGGTTTACTAGAGAAGTGTAGAAAAATAGCTGGGCACTTCCACATGATGCTGCAGAGGCTAGTGGCTGTCTCTGGAAATGAAGATAGCTGAGCAGGCTCCCCAGGGCATCATGACTGGTCAGTTGTGAGACAGCTTGTAAAAATTCTGAAGCTCTTTAAGGATGCCACAGAGGAGCTGAGTGCCACAAGCACCTGCTTGGGAGATGTCATCCCTATCGTAAACATCCTTTTAGAAAAGTTGGAGGGCTTTCAATAGGAAGAGAGAATGAGAAGTGAGGTGCCACACTGGTGTCCTTGGAAAAGAAGGTGACAGAGAGACTAGGACTTCTGACCAGAAACTCCATATACATGCTGGCCACATTATGTGATCCATGTCTGAAAAGGAAACTCGCACTGCAGGCCAGCAATCTGACACATAAGAAAAGCATGATGACTGAGTGGCTCTATCAACTAGAGTGCCTGAGGTTGAGGCAGAGGAGGGATGTAGCACAGGAGGAAAGACAATCATTGCTCAGGTCAGACAGTAGTGCAAGTCAGAGCAGCACACTGTCATTGCCATCTAGCATGCCCTCGAGCACAGTAAAACTGAAACAATCCTCACTTCTGTCCCATGTGATCACAAAAGCAGCTGGGAAGAAAGACACACATCCGATACCAGCAAAGGAGATGGCTGCTCAAATACTAGTGTCAGACTGACTTGCAGAGAACATTGAGGACATAGAGATAGATGTGCTAGCATATTGGTCACACAAGTTCAGTCCAGCATCTGGCCAGGCTTAGTGAAAGTAGCTCAGTGCTGTCTATCTTGCCACCGAGTGTCCCCAGTGAAGTATTGTTTTCCATGACAGGAGATATCATAAGCCCTCATTGCTCCAGGCTGTTACCACACTTGATGGAGAAGCTAGTGTTCTTTAAAATTAATCCAGCTTTGCTTGGCTTTACAGATTTGCCATGCAAGTGGCAAGACAAATGAAAGGAACTTGAAGGTTCTATAGCTGGCTGATCTGCATGTCAGCCTGCTGTGCTTCAATAATAGCAATGGGGCCAATATCCAGCATCCATCAACATCCAGTGTTTGTGATTTACTGACTACATCTGTCTGCTGTGTCCCCAACACCATCAGTTGTGACATATTTCAAGACCCACACTGCTGCTGTCTCCGTAGCCCTAACAGCCAATCCAAGGGATAAATAGACCAATGCTAAGTCCTGCTGTGTCCCCAACACTGACAGTTGGGCCACACTTCAACAACCACACTGCTCCTTCTGTCTCCATGGCCAAAAAAACAATCCAAGTGCCACCTCCAAAAAAAACAATCCAAGGGCCACAACACACCAATACTGAATCTTGTTGTGACCCCAACACCAAAAAATGTGCTACTCTTGAACAACCACAATGCTGCTGCCTCCCCAACCTGAAAAGCCAATCCAAGAGCCAAAGCACACAAATGCTGAGTTTTACTGTGCCCCATCACTGCCAGTTGGGCTATACTACAACAACCACACTGCTGCTGCCTCACTTGTCCAAAAACCCAATCCAGGGGCCACAACACACCAATTGGGCCACAGTACAACAACCACACTACTGATGCCTCCCCAGCCCAAAAACCAAAACCCTGCCAGCTGGGCCTCTCTTCACCAAACACTGCTGCTGTCTTCCTGTCCTAAAAAAAGTGAATCCAAGGGCCCAAACACACCAATGCTGTGTCTTGCTGTGTCCCTAGCATCACCAGTTGAGCAACACTTCAACATCCACACTGCTGCTACCTCCAAAGCCTGAAAAGTCAATTCAAAGGGCAAAACACACCAATGCTGAGTCCTGCTGTTTCCTCAACTCTACTACTTGGGCCGCACTTCAACAATCCACTGCTGTTCCCAGCAAGGACCAAAACAAAGAATGCAAGGGCCACAACACATCAGCGCTGAGTCCTTCTGTGTCTCCAACACCACCAGTTGGACCACAGTTCAAAGCCACACTGCTGTTGCCTCCCTGGCATGAAAAGTAAAATCAAGGGCTAAAACGCACCAACGCTGAGTTTAGGTTTGACAAGTGGCTCCAGATTTTCAGGACAAGTTGATCCAGTCCTGGTTTTATTCCTTTGCATACAAGTACTTATAGTCTTGATTTATCTAAGGATTGAAATAGGGAAAAATAAGTCCCAGCATGCAATGGGGTAAATAAATAAATAAGGCTAAGAGAGAATTTGAAAAGAAGTTGGCTGTAAAGGCAAAAACTCACAGTAAAAACATTTTTAAATATATACAAAGCAGAAAGCTTGTGAGGGAGTCAGTTGGACCACTAGATGATCGAGGGGTTAAAGGGGCACTTAGAGAAGATAAGGCCATTGCAGAAAGATTAAATGATTTCTTTGCTTTGGTGTTTACTGAAGAGGATGTTGGGGAGGTACCCGTAATGGAGAAGGTTTTCATGAGTAATGATTCAGATGGACTGAATCAAATCATGGTGAACCTAGAAAATGTGGTAGGTCTGATTGACAAACTGAAGAGTAGTAAATCACCTGGACCAGATGGTATACAGCCCAGAGTTCTGAAGGAACTTAAAATTGAAATTTCAGACCTATTAGTAAAAATTTGTAAACTATCATTAAAATCATCCATTGTACCTGAAGACTGGAGGATAGCAAATGTAACCCTAATATTTAAAAAGAGCTCCAGCGGCAATCCGGGAAACTACAGACCGGTTAGCCTGACTTCAGTGCCAGGAAAAATAGTGGAACGTGTTCTAAACATCAAAATCACAGAACATATAGAAAGACATGGTTTAATGGAACAAAGTCAGCATGGCTTTACCCAAGGCAAGTCTTGCCTCACAAATCTGCTTCACTTTTTTGAAGGAGTTAATAAACATGTGGATAAAGGTGAACCGGTAGTTGTAGTATACTTGGATTTTCAGAAGGCGTTTGACAAAATTCCTCATGAGAGGCTTCTAGGAAAAGTAAAAAGTCATGGGATAGGTGGTGATGTCCTCTCGTGGATTGCAAACTGGCTAAAAGACAAGAAACAGAGAGTAGGATTAAATGGACAATTTTCTCAGTGGAAGGGAGTGGACAGCAGAGTGCCTCAGGGATCTGTATTGGGACCTTACTTTTCAATATATTTATAAATGATCTGGAAAGAAATACGACGAGTGAGATAATCAAATTTGCAGATGACACAAAATTGTTCAGAGTAGTTAAATCACAAGCAGATCGTGATAAATTGCAGGAAGACCTTGTGAGACTAGAAAATTGGGCATCCAAATGGCAGATGAAATTTAATGTGGATAAGTGCAAGGTGATGCATATAGGGAAAAATAACCCATGCTATAATTACACAATGTTGGGTTCCATATTAGATGCTACAACCCAAGAAAGAGATCTAGGTGTCATAGTGGATAACACATTGAAATCGTTGGTTCAGTGTGCTGCGGCAGTCAAAAAAGCAAACAGAATGTTGGGAATTATTAGAAAGGGAATGGTGAATAAAACAGAAAATGTCATAATGCCTCTGTATCGTTCCACGGTGAGACCGCATCTTGAATACTGTACACAATTCGGGTCGCCACATCTCAAAAAAGATATAATTGCGATGGAGAAGGTACAGAGAAGGGCTACCAAAATGATAAGGGGAATAGAACAGCTCCCCTATGAGGAAAGACTAAAGAGGTTAGGACTGTTCAGCTTGGAGAAGAGACAGCTGAAGGGGGATATGATAGAGATGTTTAAAATCATGAGAGGTCTAGAACGGGTAGATGTGAATCGGTTATTTACTCTTTCGGATAATAGAAAGACTAGTGGGCACACATGAAGTTAGCATGAGGCACATTTAAAACTAATCGGAGAAAGTTCTTTTTTACTCAACGCACAATTAAACTCTGGAATTTGTTGCCAGAGGATGTGGTTAGTGCAGTTAGTATAGCTATGTTTAAAAAAGGATTTGATAAGTTCTTGGAGGAGAAGTCCATTACCTGCTATTAAGTTCACTTAGGGGTAGATTTTCAAAGGGGTTCGCACGTACGATACGCGCGTACCCCCCCGAAAACCTACCCCAAACCCCCCTGCGCGCTCTGAGCCTATTTTGCATAGACTCGGCGGCACGCGCAAGCCCCGGGACGCGAGTAAGTCCTGGGGCTTGCATGGAAGGGCATGTCGGGGGAGTGTCAGGGGCGTGCCGCGAGTGATGCGGCATTTTGGGGGCGGGCCGCAAGTGACGCGGCATTTCAGGGGCGGGCCCAGGGGCGTGGTGCCAGCCTGGGGGCGTGGTCGAGTGCTCCGGACCAGCCCCCGGGTCAGGTGGGCTGGTCCGGAGCAGCCCACCTGACCCGGTGGGCTGCTCCGGGTCAGGTGGGCTGCCCCACCTGACCCGGAGCAGGTGGGGCAGCCTGCTCCGGGTCAGGTGGGGCAGCAGCCCGCTGGTGCGTGCAGATTTACACCTGCTTTCTGCAGGTGTAAATCTGCCAACAAAGGTAGGGGGGGGGGGTTGATAGGGCCGGGGGGTGGGTTAGGGAGGGGAAGGGAGGGGAAGATGAGGGGAGGCGGAAGGAAAGTTCCCTCCGAGGCCGCTCCGATTTCGAAGCGGCCTCGGAGGGAACAGGCAGCGCACGCTGGGCTCGGCGCACGCAGGTTGCACAAATGTGCACCCCCTTGCGCGCACCGACCCCAGATTTTATAAGATACACGCGGCTATGCGCGTATCTTATAAAATCCAGCGTACATTTATAAAATCTACCCCTTAGAGAATAGCCACTGCCATTAGCAATGGTAACATGGAATAGACTTAGCTTTTGGGTACTTGCCAGGTTCTTATGGCCTGGATTGGCCACTGTTGGAAACAGGATGCTGGGCTTGATGGACCCTTGGTCTGACCCAGTATGGCATTTTCTTATGTTCTTATGTTCTTAAATAATGATTCTGCATCACTCAATGGTTAGACCGCACCTTGAATACTGTGTATAATCCTGGTTGCTGCATCTCAAAAAAGACATAGTTGCATTGGAGAAAGTACAGAGAAGGGCGACTAAAATGATAAATGGCATGGACCGGCTCCCCTATTTGGAAAGACTAAAGAGGTTAGGGCTGTTTTACTTGTAGAAGAGATGACAGACGAGGACTATGATAGAAGTCCACAAAATCATGAAAGGACTTGAATGGGTAAATGTGAAAAGGTTATTTTCTCTTTCAGATAATGCAAGAACTTGGGGACAATTGAATTTAGCAAATAGCATATTTAAAACAAACCGGAGAAAATTATTTTCCTCTCAATGCACAATTAAGCTCTGGAATTTATTGCCAGAGAATATGGTTAAGGTGGGTTTTCTAAATGGCCCGGCGAAGCGCATATCTGCTGATAAGCTTGGAAGAGCCAGGGTTTAGAAAAAGGGCAAGCCGTGGGTGGGGTTTACCCTGCCACCTTTTTCCCCTCTCCACCCCAACCCCTAATCCCTATCTAAATATTCTCATTTTTTTTCTGTTTCAAAACTTATTTCCTCTGATGAGTTGAAGTCAGTTGCACAGGCCAGCCAGCTGCTAGCACATGCTTCACCGGAACAGCGCAAAATAGCGCTGTCCCGGCTAGCCCTTGTCCCCACTCCTTTATTGGAGCAGACTGGGAGTGAACTGGCAACAGTCTGAGTCGCCGTGTGCTTCTAAAGAAAATCTCCCACCCCCTGTGCGCCACCCCTGCGCAGAGGAATTCCTCGATATACTAACTGGACGCTCGTGTGAACGCGGGTAACGGATTTTACAACGTGCGTGTGTTAGCGGGCACATGTTATAAAATTGGCGCTCCACATGCATGTACGGGGAACCACACGCTCCACACGAGCGCTTCTTTTAAAATGTACTGCTTAGTGTAGCTGGGTTTAAAAATGGGCTTGGATGAGTTCCTGGAAGAGAAATCCATAAACTGCTATCAATCAAAAGGGATTAGCTACTGCTTGTTGCCGGCATTTGTATCATGAGATCTATTTAATGTTTGCGTACTTGCCAAGCACTTGTGACTTGGATTGGCCACTGTTGGAGATAAGGATGCTGGGTTTGATGGACCCTTGGTCTGACCCAGTATGGCATATATTATGTTCTTATGAAAGCAGTATTTTGGATGCACCCTTTGACTTTGTCTATTGGAGCTTCATTATTTGTTAAATTTCCATCTAAGTGTACAGTCACGTATGCAGGTAATATTTATATTTTTGTTGATCCATATCAATTGATTTCTTTTCTGCAAGAGAAACCTTTGGTATAATCATCCGAAACTACTTTAGTTTGGTTGGATAACTGTCATTCTACTCAGGAGGTGATTTAAGGGTGCTAATGATGTTTGCAATGATTAATGTTTTTGCATATTATTTTCTATTTTTGTCCCTCCCCCTCTTTTTGGGGGATTGATATAAGATGTGCCTGAATATATGATTTATTTAATGTATATTTCTTTCATTTTTTTTCTGTGGAGATGTTTTGTTTTTTTGTGATATCTAAGATGTTTCTTTTTTGGAGTGAGTACATTTAATAAAGATATAATGGAAATAAAAGTATATGTTTTTTAATATCCCTGATGCACTGTCGGCACATATGCCTTTTGGAAGTGTGCCGCCTGTTTAAGCAGATGAGAGGATGATACGTAGAAGTAGATTTGCATGATTGTAAAAGGTAGGTGGCTTGCGAGTCTGAATGTATGTGTAAAAACTGAAAAACTGTGACAAATAAGGAGTACCATAGTGAATGTTGGTAAAACTATGTGTATAATAAGGTAAGAGAGAGAGTGTGATTGTGATGTTGGATAATTTCAGCAGTAGTTGAGACCACTACTTAAAAAAAAATAGTTCCATCCTAGACAGAAAAAAGTGTACTTTAAAAAGAGAAAAATATTTAAAACATGTAAATGTTGTGAAAAAATTGTTGGAACATTTTCAGATACAGTAAACAAAGACGTTTTATTAATACTAGATTTCCCTTTCCCCCCAAATGTTACATTTTCTCATAATGTCAAAGCTATTATCAAAAGAAATACTAGGAGTTGAGGGTCAGGCCACAGCTCCAGCTCGCTTGAACTAGGGGAAGCTGAAAGGAATGTCCAGAGCTCCCAGAACAGACCTAATTAGTAAGACCATGGAACATGAAAGGCCACAAAGGGACTGAATTGGCCAAAGCCTGTCTAAAAGAGCTTGCTGGAACCAGAAAGTGATTCCCAGGAACCACAAGCCTGGCTGAGCTCTGTAATGAAGAGAACTTCTGCTTTTCCTATCTACCTTCTAAATCTTGACATGTTCCTTGCTTCAGTTCCTCTTTTCACTCATTAGCTCCAGCCTCACCCCAGCCTCACCGTGGTGCCATGTCAGCTCCTGCTTTTAGCAGGGCCGACGTGTCCCATTAGGCGAACTAGGCGGCTGCCTCGGGTGCCAACCATTTGGGGGCAACGAAGAGCAGGCAGCTCCTCTCCACCGTCAGCACACAGGAACCGCTTCCCCATCAGCTCCGGCCATGCTTCCACCACCACCACCATGGCCTCTCCCAGAGAGAGAGAGCAGCCACTCCTTCTTAACTAGGGGTGCATCGTGCGTGGTGGTGGCACCAGAGACCCCAGTGGATGGGGAGGTCGGGGGAGGGGAGGGTAACCACCAGCCATGGTGCGGTAGTCTTTGGCGGAATGTGGAGGGGGGTGCGACCGCGGGGGGGGGGGGGGAAGGGCACAAGGCAGAAGGTTCGCCTAAGGCGCCTAATACCCTTGCACTGGCCCTGGCTTTTAGATTTCAGTTTCTGGACTCTGCCTCAGCTCCAAGTTCACCTCAGCATTCCTGTAACCCTTCACAAGTTCCTGATTATAGTCTGCAATTTAGATTTCAGTTTCAGTTAGCCCTTATCCCCTCCATGCTAACCTCACTCATAAGTACCATTGTGAGCAAGGGAAGCTAACACTGAGCAGCTGTGGCAACACTCCAGGCCAAACTTCTGCCTGCCTTAGGGCTCCCAGAGGCAAATAAACACCACATATGTATTCATGTAAACTGCTCTTTGTAAGCGGGTCTATGAGTGGAGAGAGGGTAATCATGAAGCTTATATGGCAGCTCTTTTCTTTCATATCCAAACAACATTTTTCAGAACATTCCAAACATCCATTTTATTATAAATATTAGCCTAATATCTGCATTTACAAAATATGCAACCTGACTCAGAGACATTTGCACTTATACTTTTGATGGTTTGAGGCAGGTAAGTCCATTTGTATTGTCTAATGTTTAACACTTGCTTCATGTTTAACACTTGAGATTAAATATAATTAAAGTTAACAGTATGTCTAAATTTTGTCATGATTACATATTTGTAAGTTCCTTTAAATATGCTGATCAGCAAAACATGGACCAGATGTACTATCACATAGGGATGTGAATCGTTTTCCATATCGTCTTAACGATAGAAATCGTGTGGCAGGAGAAGAAAATCGTGTTTGGCACGATTATTTCATTGAAAAATCGTTAAAAATCGTTTTTTCCGATTAGTGCGCACTAACTCGAGTTAGTGCGCACTAACTCAAAATGATACAAATTAGGGATGTGAATCGTTTTCCATATCGTCTTAATGATAGAAATCGTGTGGCAGGGCAAGAAAATCGTCTTAGGCACGATTTTTTAGTTAAAAAATCGTTAAAAATCGTTTTTTCCGATTAGTGCGCACTAACTCGAGTTAGTGCGCACTAACTGGGAGTTAGTGCGCACTAACTGAAAATGATACAATTTGACACTTTTCAGGTCAGTTAAGGTCAGTTTAGGAATGAATATGTATTCCTATTGGCTGCCCTCTTATTTATTCATGTTACCAAGTTTCCTACTGACAGTATATGGGGGATGGGAAATGGAAACAGTTGGTAGCTTGACAAAACAAGTAATGTGATCAGTCAATGTGACTAGAACTTGTGCCCTAACCCTGATACCAGGGGTATTGTGATCTTCCTGCACACAGTGCCCTATCCCTATTAATACCAGGAGTGTTGTGATCTTCCTGCACACAGTGCCCTATCCCTAATACCAGGGGTGTTGTGATCTTCCTGCACACAGTGCCCTATTCCTGATACTGGGGGTGTTGTGATCTTCCTGCACACAGTGCCCTATTCCTGATACCGGGGGTGTTGTGATCTTCTTGCACACATCCCGGTATCAGGGATAGGGCACTGCGTGCAGGAAGATCACAACACTCCTGGTATTAATAGGGATAGGGCACTGCATGCAGGAAGATCACAACACTCCTGGTATTAATAGGGATAGGGCACTGCATGCAGGAAGATCACAACACCCCTGGTATCAGGGATAGGGCACTGTGTGCAGAAAGATCACAATACCCCGGAGGAGTGAGGGTCAGGCAGCTCCCCCCTGTCTGTGAAGCCAGCCTCTCACTAGTAATGCAGGGAGGGAGCTGTCTCAGACTTCACCATCCTCCCGCCCCCCCCCCCCCCTCACCCACACACCATTCACTAGCTGGGACATGGGGGAAGTCAGGAGTGAGGGTCAGGCAGCTCCCCCCTGTCTGCGAAGCCAGCCTCTCACTAGTAATGCAGGGAGGGAGCTGTCTCAGACTTCACCATCCTCCCCACCCCCCCTCACCCACACACCATTCACTAGCTGGGACATGGGGGAAGTCAGGAGTGAGGGTCAGGCAGCTCCCCCCTGTCTGCGAAGCCAGCCTCTCACTAGTAATGCAGGGAGGGAGCTGTCTCAGACTTCACCATCCTCCCCCCCCCCCCTCACCCACACACCATTCACTAGCTGGGACATGGGGGAAGTCAGGAGTGAGGGTCAGGCAGCTCCCCCCTGTCTGCGAAGCCAGCCTCTCACTAGTAATGCAGGGAGGGAGCTGTCTCAGCCTTCACCATCCTCCCCCCCCCCCTCACCCACACACCATTCACTAGCTGGGACATGGGGGAAGTCAGGAGTGAGGGTCAGGCAGCTCCCCCCTGTCTGTGAAGCCAGCCTCTCACTAGTAATGCAGGGAGGGAGCTGTCTCAGACTTCACCATCCTCCCCCCCCCCCCTCACCCACACACCATTCACTAGCTGGGACATGGGGGAAGTCAGGAGTGAGGGTCAGGCAGCTCCCCCCTGTCTGTGAAGCCAGCCTCTCACTAGTAATGCAAGGAGGGAGCTGTCTCAGACTTCACCATCCTCCCCCCCCCCCCCCCGCACCCACACACCATTCACTAGCTGGGACATGGGGGAAGTCAGGAGTGAGGGTCAGGCAGCTCCCCCCTGTCTGTGAAGCCAGCCTCTCACTAGTAATGCAGGGAGGGAGCTGTCTCAGACTGGTATCAGGGTTAGGGCACTGTGTGCAGGAAGATCACAACACTCCTGGTATTAATAGGGATAGGGCACTGTAAGAGATGACTGTAGTAGATTGAATAAAGATCTGATGTTTCTGCTCTCCTCACACCAAACAAAAACAACACACAAGCAGAGAAGCCCTTCTTACAAAGCTGAGCTAGTGAGTTAAGTAGGAGGAAAAGTAAACATACTGGTGCCAGTGTGGCTACTTAAAAAATACACTTACCAACATTCAATTACATATATTTGAACTGTGTACAGTTCCAGCCAGGACCACCTTTCTAAAATGCACAGTGATTGGCAAATTCAACATGCACTAGCATTTCAGGTGCCTGCTAACAAAAATAATAAACAAACAAGTTCTAGTCAGGTGAGTGCTGATCATTACATTACTTTATTTGTCAAGCTTCCAACTGTTTCCATTTCACATCCCCCCAACCATATTGGTAACATCAATAGATAAGAGCACAGCCAGCCAATAGGAATACATACATACATATTCATTCCTAAGTGACCTTTACTGACCTGGGAAGTGTGAACACTTTGTTTCATTTTCTGTTGGTGTTCGTTAGTTTCCAGTTCCATTTCCCATCCCCCCAACCATCACCTCAGTGGTAACCTTGGTAATATCAATAGATAAGAGGGCAGCCAGCCAATAGGAACACATATTCATTCCTAACTGACCTTCAGTGACCTGGAAAGTGTTTATTTGTATCATTTTCAGTTAGTGCGCACTAAATCGAGTTAGTGCGCACAAACGGGGAGTTAGTGCACACTAACTCGATTTAGTGCGCACTAACACGATTTAACGATTTTTAACGATAAATCGTTAGAATTTCTATTGTATCGTGTTCTATAACGATTTAAGACGATATAAACATTATCGGACGATAATTTTAATCGTTGAAAAACGATTCACATCCCTACTATCACATCCAGATTCAAGACTTTGTAAGTTAGTGGACTAAGATTTACACTTTGACAAATCTAAAACTAACAAGGTTAAGTCATTCTTGGTTGCTTATGCTTCTTTCATTATTACATTTGCATGTGTGAAATTACTTAAATTATTGAAATAGCTATCATTAGTTTTCACCCTTGATAAAATGTTTTTGTGTAAACTACAGAATGCAGACACTGTACAAGTAACTATCACTAAAAAAATGAGTATATATATATATATATATATATATATATACCAGCCATTGCTTGGGGTGTCTGTGTGTGTCTTTGTGCCTCTGGGTGTGTGCCTCTGTGTTTGTGCCTGTGCCTGTAAGTGTTTGCCTGTGCCTGTGTGTGTAGAGGTATGTACCTGTGTGTGTGTGATTGTGCCTGTGTGTCTGTGTATTTTCCCCTGTGTGTTTGGGTACCTGTGCATGTGAATGTGTCTCTGTGTGTATTTCTGCTTATGCCTATCTGTGTGTGTACCTGAGTCTGCCTGTGAATGTGCCTCTGTGTGTGAAAAACTGTGTTGGATCCTATGTGTGTGTGGGTATGTGCATGCATGTGTATGCTTGTGTGTGTATGTGGCTGTGTGCATGCATCTGTATGTTTGTGTGTGTATGTGTGCATGTGAAGGAACCTGTGTGTATGTGTGTGAAAGTGTGTGTGTGTGTGTGTGTGTGTGTGTGTGTGCCTGTGTGGGTACTCATGTGTGTAGGCTGCAGGGCTTTGCAGATAGAGCACATTATTTTTTCACAGTGCACCTTCCACTGTTTAGCATGCCACTTGATAGCCACTGACAGACATGACAGTGTGATTGACACACAGACTGACAAACTTTTTTAATCATGTTTGGATAACTTAATTTCCTGTGTACAGCATTTCCTGTAAAGGCTGTGCCATTTATAAGCTTGTATGTGTTTTACTTCAAAAGAATTATAATGTTGAGGATGATATATATTTCACACCATTAGATATTCAGTAAGCTACTATATTCAAGTTAAGAGTATTCTGAAGTCTACAGATCTATGACAAAATGGCATTTTTTCTGAAAACTGCATTTCAACAATGCACAGTCCAAATGGGAGCAAAATATGGAGAGCAAACATAATTGTATCTTTCTTTCACACTGCACTAATCTTCATACACAATTTTAAAACCTCAAGTTTGATTGTCTAGAAATGCAGGAATCTACACCTTTAATAAACTAGTAAATCTGGGCATCTTCTGTAGTTCCACAGATTGCTTTCTCTGGCATGAAACATTCACCCAGTGCATTTATTAGCTAATTAACTTAGAATAAATCAGACTGTTTTAAATTTTAAAAGAAGTGCGCATACTAAAAATTAAGGGGTAGATTTTCAAACCGCGCAAATTGACGTACTTTTGCTGGCGCATCAGGCGCCAGCAAAAGTACGCGGGATTTTAGTAGATACGCGCGTAGCCGCGCGTATCCGCTAAAATCCTGGATCGGCACGCGCAAGGCTATCGATTCTGTATAGCCGGCGCGCGCCGAGCCGCGCAGCCTACCCCCATTCCCTCCGAGGCCGCTCCGAAATCGGAGCGGCCTCGGAGGGAACTTTCTTTTGCCCTCCCCTCACCTTCCCCTCCCTTCCCCTACCTAACCCACCCGCCCGGCCCTGTCTAAACCCCCCCCTTACCTTTGTCGGGGGATTTACGCCTCCCGGAGGGAGACGTAAATCCCCGCGCGCCGGGACGCGACCTGGGGGCGGGTACGGAGGGTGCGGCCACGCCCCCGGACCGCCCCGGGCCATAACCACGCCCCCGGGCCCGCCCCCAAAACGCTGCCGACACGCCCCCAAAACGCCGCGCCGACCGTGCCCGCCCCCGACACGCCCCCCTCGCCAAACCCCGGGACTTACACGAGTCCCGGGGTCTGCGCGCGCCGGTAGGCCTATTGAACATAGGCGCACCGGCGTGCAGGGCCCTGCTCGCCTAAATCCGGGCGGATTTAGGCGGATTTAGGCGAGCAGGGCTCTGAAAATCCACCCCTAAGGAAGTAATTTTCAAAAGGAGTTATGTATGTAAAACTGGGTTTTATAAGATGAATTTTAAAAGCCCAATTCGTGCATCAATTAGGAGATGTGCGAATATGTTGGGCCAGACTGCGCCAAGTGGATTTTAAAAGCCACCCAGATACGTGGGCACATGCCACTGCCTGCACAAGTGAAGTTTCCAAAAAAGGTGCAGTGTGTGGGCATGGTCTGGGCTGGGAATGGACGTTCCAGGATTGTAACATGAAATTTGCACGGAAATACTTACATGCATTAGTGTGCAGTGGAGTCCCCTGCTGTGCTGCATAACTTTACTTCTACTATGGATGATGTGTAATCTGTAAAACAAAAAGTTCTAATCAGATCATCATGGTTTTAAAGGCTGGGACTAACGGGAGAAAGGAGGCTATTAAACTAGGGGGTTTGGAAGTCCTATCCCATACCTGGTGAACTGGGAACATACTGGGAAAAGTGGTAAAGGCTTGGAGAGTGTGGCTTTTAAAATCCCCCCATTTATGCGGTAGAAGTGGTATTTGTACGCACAGGCACGAGTCCACTTAAAATTACATGCATATGTGCACACTGTCAGGCTGTTTTATAACATGCACACATATACCTGTCTTTGTTATAAAATTGTCGCATCCCTGGGCATGGGCTGCTGACAAACACGTGTACATGTGTGCCTGTGTGCCACTTTGAAAGATACTGGCCCTCCATGTAAATGGGCTTTTGAAAATTGCTACCTTTACACGCGTAACTCCTTTGAAATTTCACTGAATTTTCAAAAGGTTTTACACGTGTAAATGGGCTTTTGAAAATTGTAACGATATATGCCACTTTTACATGCATAAATACTTTTGAAAATTACCTCCTAAGTTTAACAAAAACCCAGCAAACCAGTTGGATAAAAATGAGAGTTTTTATTAGATGATCAAATGTTTAGAAGCACAAGGTTTTGGGGCTACTAAGGTTCTTTCCTTTTCCAGTGTACTACAAATGCAACTGAAATTCCTTAAATCAGAAAACCATATAAATAAAATAAAATGGATCTTCAAACTATGTTCATAATCTGACTTTTTCTGCTTTATATTTGTATTTGAACTATATTGTAGATGGAAGTGAACTTACTTCTAAAAGCTTGCATTGCCAAACATTTATCTTACTAAAATTAGCACCTCAACTCAATATCATCTTCTTTTAACAAATTTTAATGAAGTTGCTGAAATGAACACCCTGTGTAATAGCCAGCACAGCCTGAGGTGGAAATAGCCTGCTATTTCATACTTGTAGGAGCATATATGAATTAATGTAATGTGAATTCTCTCAAATTAATGCTTCTGCTAGAGGACCTGGGTGTTGGGTTATTTCATGCAGGTGTGACAAACTGGGTCATTGGTGGTTAACAAACCTTAAAATACAACACGAGTAGAGGGGAGAGTATATTTTGATCTCCCTAGTGGCTGTTGTTCATAGGCACACCGCAGGCTTATTTCTTCTTAACCAACAAGTGGGAGGTTTTTACAGGAAATAAATGCTCCTGGCCTGCACACATACACAAAACACAGACAAGTTTCAGCAAGTCATACCAGTTTAATAGTTTTCCTCTAGAAATTTCCTTCCTATAAATGCTAAGTGAAGAAGTCCCATTGCACAGCAACTGAGCTCAATTGTCCTCTAAGATAATTTCCAAAGGAAGAAACGTTGCTTTTTAGATGTCTTCATGCTTTGAGTTATGCCATAAGATAATTGTATGATTTATTTCCATGGCTCATTTTCAATATGGACTCAATAACTAGTTACTATTACATCTCTGTAGATTTGGCAGTATTCCTTTGTTCAGCTAAGAAAAAACTTTGGTGGGCAGTTATTAAACACCATCTCTCTTAAGATTTGTAATAAAGGAGGGAAAAAAAACTTAGCGTACCACCAGTGAGTCATAACTCACCATTTTGATTTCAATCAAAAGTCTAAAAAAACCCTCAAGTGTCATCATGCTCTAATGAAACAATTTATCTTGAGAATTATATGGGAATGGAAACCTTCAGCAATGTTTAAGAAATGATCCAGTGTGGCCAATGTTATGCTGAAAAGGGATGCATCAGGGAACACAATGATAAAAAAAAAAATCCACTTTCATTGTTAAGCACAAGCTCATAATCATTGAACATTTCTTACTTTAAAGACAGGTATCAGTTCACACAACTGATATTTCTGGTGGCAGTCAGCCTACCAAATAGTTTGCTAAAAAAAGATGCACACTAAACAATGTAAAGATGATGGCGTTATTTTAACGATTCCGAATGACGGTATATAAAACTCGTCAAATAAACAAACAAATAAATAAATAAATAAATAGATTAATTTATGCACAATGGGTTGAATTTTCAAGAGATACAAGTGCGAATATGGCATAGGTGCGTGTATGTGAAGCATATAAATATAAGCCATATTTTGCAAATGAGTCACAAACGCATATAGATCTGCATTCAAAAGATAATGTACATGTGAAAAAAGCAGGCATGTCAGAGAGTGGTTTGCACTTAATTACGTACATTGTTATTTTATAATCCAAGTACGTACTAACATCATCAGCAATGCACAGATAAATATATTACTGCTATGATCAAATTCATAGTCTTTTTCGACCAGGTGTTGGGGAGGCTGGCTTCATCTTGCCTTTGCCAGAATGTTGTATGTTATAAAGAAAAATTTGGTCAGCAGTCTCATACAGAGCTTTGGGGAAAACTTTCACTGAATGGCACATCTTTGCTGATACAGTGTATGTGAGTGTCACTGGGCCATACTGAGGGGGAATGAGCATCACTGTGACAGACTGGGCCATACTATAAGTGAGTGAGTATGACTGGGCCATACTGGGGATGAGTCAGTATGACTGGGACAGACTGGGTGGAAGTGGAAAATGAAACTGGATCCTGATGAGTGGGCCAAGGCCCTGTTCACAGGCCTGACACCACAGCCCAGTCCAGAGTCTGGGTCCCAACACCTGGGCATCAGCCAAAGCCAGAGTCTGAGTCCAGGCCTGACACTGCAGAACTGGTATGGAGACCAGATTCTAATGCCCAAAACAAATGGAGGGCATCCATGAATTTAAATGGAAAATATTCTCTCATTTGTTTATGTTCCCATTCAACGTTATATTCATTAAAGTCTATGGCTGTGCTGTGCACAAACAGGTGCTATAACTTTTCAACCAACTATTGCCTGTGTGACATCACAGCCTCCTGGGAGCCAAGGCAGAAGAAGTTGGCAAGGAAACTAGATGGAAGACAAATCATAGTGAAGCATCTATTTAATCAGCCTAAAACTGCCATCTGGATCAAGTGACACTGACAACCCCCCACTGAAAAGTCTGCACATGTGCAAGAAAGTCTGTATTACATCTCTAGAAGTTAGTAGAGAAGGTTTTTATTTTGTGAAGCTCCCTGAGAGTTCAAATAAAGCTTAAAAATAAGTTGGCTTTGGCACTGGTAAAAGGCTGCTTCTGATCTCTGCTGCAATGGTATCAGAAAGTATCAGAAAGATAGAGGCAGTGGCACTATGCTTTCTCTGTTCACTGGAGGAGAGTAAGATTTGGAGATTGAAGCAGTGCTTTTGTCTCTGTCTGAGTGACTAGTACAGTGGAGTGAAGTTAGCATATTTATAAGTGAAGATTAAGAAGGATTTTCCAGGCTGCCAACCTTTTTGGTTCTGTTAACTTTCTATCATTTTTATGTGTATAGAAAAGGAGTCAGTCAGCAATACACTACATAGCAAACATTCACACTGTAATCAAAATGGTGCCGATAGCCTTTGCCCATACTATGTCACAGGGGCTACTGGCGCCATTGGTCAGCCCCTGTCACACAGTAAGAGCACAAGATGGCACCGATGGCCATGTGACAGGGGCTGACCAATGACGCCGGTAGCCCCTGTGACATAGTAATTTAGAGGCTATCGGCGCCATTCTGAGCGAGGCAGGCACGCCGGGCACGGAGGGACAAATCGCTCGCGGGACCCCGCTGGACCACCAGGGATGTTGGTAAGTCTTGGGGAGGGATCGGGATGGGGGGTTGTATTTAATGTTTTATAGTAAGTTTTAATGCTTGGGGTGGGATTTTTTAGCTTCGTTTTCCCGCGTCATTTTTTGAGCCGGTTTCGTTTTTCTCTCTTAGTTTTTTATTTGTTTGTCAAAAAAACTAACCGAGGAAAACCGAACTTTACCCCGAAGCGTTTGACTCAAAAAACAACCCAGTAGTAAAAAACAAAGCACATCTCTGGATGGTAACTCTTCTTCAATCGGTTTGATTTTGAGCTGCACTACTGACCAGCAATGAAGAACTACTGAACTGATGCCCTCTCATGTTCCTTCCTGATGGAAGATACCCCAGAAATCCCTAGACATATCATAGATCCTGCAAAGGTCATTTTCGCTACTGCCACATTGATACCCCCTGGATAGATGTTAGACCTCAAGCAGCTGGCAAAAAGTGTTGAAATGGGCTCATTATTCATGCTTAGCAGGACACCCAGGAATCATCCACACTTGAGAACTTATCCTACATCTCTACAGGTAGCCCCCAAGTGAGAACTGAAGTAAAAAGAAATGTGGAATCCTGCCCTGCTTGTTTGAAACACAAGACTGCTTGAGCCTGATGTTGGGGGCTCTTTCAGCTGTTACCAGCCCCTGACGAACCATGGACCCACTTGTCTACTGTCTGTCTCTCTCATGGCTCCAGCACAATATGGCACATGGTAGATAGATTCTCCAAGATGGCACATTTCATTCCTCTTTTGGGCTTGCCTTCTGATCCAGCATTGGCCCATCTCTTCATACAACATGTCTTTTTCTTACAAAGGCTGCCCTCTCACATCCTCTCAGATAGAGGTGTTTATTTCATGGCCCAAAACTGGAGGAGGACATGCAAGAAATCTGGGATTATGCTAGACCTTACTAGAGCTTACTACCTCCAAGGAAACAGATAAACTGAGAGGACTAACCAAGTCCTTGCCTCAGACTGTATGTCAAAGACAGGCAAGACAATTGGGCTCTTCTCCTTCCCTGGGCTGAATTCTCTCCTAACAACCACACAAGAACTTTCACAGGCTCCAATCCATTCCAAGTGGTTTACATCAGAAATCCTTGGGAGCCGCTTTCTCTCCCTCAGGCAGTAACTTTTCTGGCAGCCTATCTCACCTCTCTGGAGCTCTACGATTTCTGGCAAAGGAACCATCAGCTGCTTAGCCAGGCAGCAGTTGATTCCAAGAAGCAGGCAGACAGAAGTGCAGGCCCATTCTGCAATTCAACCCAGGTGACTTGGTATGGTTAAATACACAGAATTTGCATCTCTGAATACCCTCCTTCAGATTGGCATTTCAATTCATTGATCCCTGTGCTGCAACAAGTTGGCCCTGTGACTTACTGGATCAAGCTACCACCTACATTACATATATATAATATCTTCCATGTGTCTTTCTTGAAACCACTGGTACTCTCCTGGCTTTTTCAGCAACCATCTTGACCCATGGAAACAATCTCCGAAGAGGACACCAGTTATGAGGTACAAGAAATCCTGTACATCCACAGACATTGAAACAAGCTAAATTATCTCATAGCATGGAAAAATTATGGACCTGAGGGGAATTCCTGGGAGCCTGCAATCAACCTCCTAACTCCCTTGTTGCTTAGAGAATTTCATTGTCACTTTCCACAGAAGCCAAAGCCCAAGACCCAGCAGAGGTAAAGTAGGGATGTTTGGGCCCACAGACATCCCTATCTTTCCTTAGCAATATGTCCTCCTAACTAGTGTAGGGTTTGTTGCTTTTCATCCTTCCAGCCTTGCCTCATCCTTCCAGCTTGCCCTGTATCATCCAATCTTGCCTCTTCTTCCAGCTTGTGTTGCCTCATCCAGACTTGCCTCGTCCATCTGTCCTTTCTTGTTTTGTCCAGCATTGACTTGCCCTTCCAGTCTGCACTGCCTCATTTAGTCTTGATTCATCTCTCCAGCCTATCCTGCCTTATCCATATCTTCTCTTCAGATTGACTA
Source organism: Rhinatrema bivittatum (assembly GCF_901001135.1). NCBI lineage: Eukaryota > Metazoa > Chordata > Amphibia > Gymnophiona > Rhinatrematidae > Rhinatrema > Rhinatrema bivittatum. The sequence continues at coordinate 372,052,521 of NC_042615.1, forward strand.
CTGGAACTGAACCCTTGCCTGGACACTGACTACTTGGATTGTTCCCTGCCACTGACTCCTTGTTGAATACTGACTGCCCTAGATTTCCACTGCCACTGACCTCTTGCCTGGATGTTGACCTTGTTTTCTCACTGCCTGCCTCTGACCCTTGCCTGATCCTGGACTACCACCTACCCTGCTCTCTGAGTGTTGCATTCATGCCTGTTCTCGCCCTCGCTCCACTCTCTCTACCTCTGTGGTGACTCCCTTCAGGTCTGATGGACAGTTGCTGCCACGGCTTCTTCTCGCAGTACTTCCTGGAATCCCTGGGCTGGCCTGATGCTGTGGATCCACCATGTTTCTGATGATGTAAAGGCGCATGCGCGTGCTCCAGAGTTTGTACTGACAAGGGTGCGGACCTTGGGGGCGTCCCCCGTAGTGATGTCATCCGCTTCCACTTTAAAATATTTTGCTTGCTAATTCGAATCGAGTTAGCAAGGGGGAATTTTTCTCTGCTGCTCTGCTTCCACCACCACTCCTTACTACCTGGAAGCGATCGCAGACGTGAACACAGTGGGGTAGATTTTTAAAAAATGTGCGTTCGCGTACTTTTGTTGGCGCGCCGATCCTGGATTTTAGTAGATATGCGCGTAGCCGCATGTATCTTCTAAAATCCAGGATCGGCGAGGCGCAAGGCTGCCGATTTTGGGCAGCCGGCATGCGCCGATCCGCGCAGCCTGCCTCCGTTCCCTCCGAGGCCGCTCTGAAATCGGAGCGGCCTCGGAGGGAACTCTCTTTCGCCCTCCCCTCACCTTCCCCTCCCTTCCCCTCCCTAACCCCCCCCCCCGGCCCTATCTAAAACCCCCCCCCCCTACCTTTGTCCCCGGATTTACGCCTCCCGGAGGGAGAAGTAAATCCACGCGCGCCAGCGGGCCGCCTGGCGCGCTGAGACGCAACCCGGGGGCGGTTCTGGAGGGCGTGGCTACGCCCCCGGGCCCGCCCCCGAAATGCCGCGTCCCGCCCCCAAAACACCACGTCGATCGGCCCCGCCCCAACACACCCCCAACACGCCCCAGACAAAAAACCCCCGGGACTTACGCGAGTCCCGGGGCTCTGCGCACGCCGGCAGGCCTATGAAAAATAGGCGCGCCAGCGCGCAAGGCCCTGCTCGCGTAAATCCGGGCGGATTTAGTGAGCAGGGCTTTTAAAATTTGCCCCAGTGAGTTCTATTACAGATAGGAACTGGTACTCGCTCCATGAGGGCCTATGTTCCTAATCTCCGAAGACTCCCTTCTGCTAAGACGTTATCACAGGTACGGAGATCGTGAGTCATTATTGTAAATTGCAGATAGGAACCGGTACTCGCTCCATGAGGGCCCATGTTCCTAAATCCCTTCTCAACTCTCTTCTATATCAGAAGTTATTATATACCTTTATCTGGTACATTACTATTAGATTGCAGATAGGAGTCGGTACTCGCTCCACGAGGGCCTATGTTCCTAAAACCCTCCACTCTCTTCTATTCTACAAGCCATCTCCTACACAGATAATGTGAGTTCTCATTTCAGACTGCATATAGAAACCAGCACTCGCCTACGGCTCCTGTTCCTGAATATACTGAAGACTCCGTTGCATAGAAGCCATTACAGATATCTACAATTGTGAGTATATCATCTTCTACTGGTTATGTATCCAGCATACCCTGTCTACTTACTACCTATAGTCTCTCTCTACAGCTCAGCAACCCAGAGACTGCAATTCAGTATCGAAAGGACTTCAGCCCTGCCGGGCACATTACCTCACTACTGCCACTTCTGGTGGTTCTACTTCCTGTCTAATAAAGAACTATCTGTGTTTGTCTCCATACTCCAGCCTAGCCGGTGGTCCCTCTCAGGATATTCTCCTGAAGCGCTGTCATCTGTCATCGGCCCAGGGATCACAATTTATCTCAGTGTCATCCTTTACACTACTAGAGCGATATTATACAACTGCCACTCTGTGGGAAGCCAATTCACCACAGATCATTAACTCCGCCTACGGAGTATTACAATTGTTAGCTCTTCCCCTTGGCAGGGGGATTCATAACAGATTTCTAACCCTCTGGCGGACTTATAACAGATTGCCACTCTTAGTAGCAGGGATCGATAACAGATTGTTAACTACTTCCTCTCCAGGAGGAGATCCATAACAGACTGCTACTCCTCCCCCTACTGGAGGAGCTCGGTAACAGATTGCTAACTCTGAGCAGCAGAATTACAAGCGATTGCCTACTCCTCCCTTCTGGAGGAGCAGATCTACATCAGATTGCTAACTCCTCCCCTCTGGGGAGCAGATTGCCAACACTGAGAGACTCTTGCTTAAGTTCTGCCAGCCCCCGGAAACCAAGGACTCAACATATGGAGTAATGAGCTGGTAAAGGTGAAGCCCTAGACAATCTCCCACCAGATAACTTCCATAGTGGTTGATGAGGGCCTACAGGGCTTTCCCCATATGCTATGTCAACCTCACCACTGTGAGGTCCACTTTGCTTATAGTATGAACATTTGCAGTATCACTTTCTGTGCTATTCCTTTTCTCTGGGTAAATGGATTATTTTGGATCCTAGTGTTGTCAATCCAACTCTTTGTTTACTATCCAAGGGGTAAATTTTAAACAATACACATAAGAAAGTCTGAAAAAACGTGTTTATTCAGTACTCTAATCCTGCAGACCCTTCTTCCACATGTCACTGTCATCTCTGGTGGTCATAACTAAAAATGGGCAGTTTTGGTTTAACCATGCTCTATTTTATCCAAAAGTTCATCTGTGAATGATTCCATACCCAAAAAGCTGTGTTCCATGCAATAAGCTTTATTTGAAATTTGGTATGAAACATGTTCAGACAGAATGGGGC